>NC_056739.1:1685813429-1685913235 GCF_019279795.1 Protopterus annectens | reverse complement strand
AAGGAGTTGAAAAAAATAAAATAAATAAAATCAGGGTATATTACCAGAAAGGGGGGAAAACAAAGTAAAATATGAACGAGAAATGCCAATTATACATTTCCAGCATGCTCCAAAACTTACCGGATTTTAAATCAGGGATTCCCCACATCATAGGTGACTCAACTTCAGAAAATCCAGACAGGGGAAGGGAAGTGAGTGGGCAATCTCCACTAAGCACAGAAAATATGCACCGTGACAGTACCCAGGATACCTCTGGAAACTCACAAAAATAAAAGCCAGGGCAGCTGACTGCACATATCTACACGACACCCATGATTTTAAGTCAGAGGCAAAGAACGTGTTAAGTGGAAACCTCTTGTATTAAAACACTAAACTGCCACTTACCTTTAACCACCTAGACAGCAAATCAGCAACAGTTGCAACCTACCCCACAAAGCACGAGGTACATGGGTAGAGACCAAAC
This sequence comes from Protopterus annectens, assembly GCF_019279795.1. Taxonomy (NCBI): domain Eukaryota; kingdom Metazoa; phylum Chordata; order Ceratodontiformes; family Protopteridae; genus Protopterus; species Protopterus annectens. The sequence goes on along the minus strand of NC_056739.1, from coordinate 1,685,912,772 downwards.
AATCTGGTAGCAGCTTGCCTGAAGGAAGCAGACTTACCGAAGTCTTGACTGTATTTCAATCTCCCGGCGGAGCTGGTGTTCTACTCCATCCTTTTCCAGCTGGGATTTGAACAGAACCTTTAGTGCAACAATGAAATTTAGTGTTTTTTCTCGGGCCAGATAAACATTTCCATATTTCCCTCGACCCAGTGGACGGCCTATGTCAAAATCATCAATTGTGAATTTTTTCCTGTAGGACAAAACAGAAGTGTTACCTTTTCAGGATTGTATATTAACTGCATTCTTGCATTTTAAATTTACTTCAGTAAAGGGGAGACATCACTTCTCCCTACCAACACATGCAGTGGCTCAAACAGTCTCTGGTGCCCTCCAAGTGGTACAGGACTGCAGACAGGCAGAAGCTTATTAAATGGACCACTTATCTACATGCATTTCAATCCACTGCACACACAGCTTTTAAGTGTAACCAAAAGAGAAGGATGGGCTACACAGAAAAAAATGAAGTCTTGAGGGAATCCTGGAAATATCACTGCTCTGACAGAGGAACAATGAAAAAAGCGATATAAAAGCCAGCATTACATCTATACCAATTCACTGACTACAAAGGAACAAAAACTGTTTAAATAAGCTAAGAGGAAAAACACAATGGACATAAGGGATGAATGCAGTGGATGGGCTCTGGGAGTTTTTCAAACCATTTTAGGACTATGCATAAATGCACGTTTTGTATTAACCTTCCGGATGGCTTTAAAATTTCTCGCTTAATATAGCAGAATTTTGAGCACTTTTGAAATTCTGTTTTGAACACTCTCAGTAAGCAATGAATTAAAATGTTTTTACCAATGACAAACTAATTTCAAGACATGATCCATAAACAGCCAAATTGTTCAGTATAATCCAGCAATATCCATGCATGGTTATAACACCGTAAAGATTAATGTTGGATTTTCATAAATATGACCACAAAAGTATCCCTCCCATTTGCTTTACATGAACACACACACAAGATAGACTTATCACCTCAAGGTTAGTAATTTTTATTCACTCACCCCCAAACCCAGCAATTATAGCTACACTGTCAACTGGATCCTTCAGATGTCTGAGAAACTTTGGTCATTTTTAACATGCTTTTGTTATATACACTGACTACAGTAATATACAGACTAGCTCTGCAAAGCCAGATAAAGTACTTCATCCACAAAACCCCACTAACCGTTATAGCCAGACTGTGACCACCCTTCATTAAGAAATAAAATGGCATGCACTTCACTGGTGGCTTTCAATTAACATACTACTGTATATAGATTACCATCACACCATAATACCCAGCCATACATAGCCCAGTTTAAACAAAAGTATTTATGATGAGAAAGTAGAGTTTGCCACCAATCTCCGAAGAACTCATCCGATTAATTTCACAATTAAAGGCAACTATTAGAATGCAGAGTCTGCTGTTGGCAAATAACTTTCCATTTTAATGCTTAGTTCAGAAGTGCAAGGTCTGCTGCCCTTGAACAGCCTACGCTGCATTAAAAATGGCGTGCCAATAATACTGCCCTAACATTTTCTGAACTAGATCAGCTATGCAAGCAGGGGATGCAGTGCAAAAAAATAAGATTCACGGTTACTAGGCATGCAGTCCAGCACACCAGTATGGAACCTAGTCCAAATTCCCAGCTGCCCCAAAGCACTGCCTGCTTAAGGGAGTCGCTCAAGATCACAGTAGGTAAATTAAGTTGGAAAGATTTAAACCCTCGGTTGGCACAGAAATCAGTTTAACAAGTCAGAGCTTTAGTCTTCACAACTGAAGAGTAAAAGTCGCAACTGAAATCCTGTCTTGTAGCAAAGACTATTACAGCAATATGTACCAATGACTGCGTAACAGATGCCAAAGATCAGGTTCTGATAATCTGCATTATATGGAGTGATTATGACTTGCCAAGGGTAAACATTCACAGCTGGAGGCTGAAAGTGTACTACAAAAATACATTACTAAAATGCACAATGAATAAAGCAAAAAAAAATTAGATGCTCCAGCCGCCTTGGTTCAACAACCCACAATCCAATGTCAATTATCCCCACCACTGTCTACATGTGGTCATTGTCTAGTGTTAACTGTCACCATCTCTTCAGATTCAATGCCACACTCCTGCCAGACTGTTGCAGATCTCAGTCACCCACCTCTTTGCTGGGTGTCTTTTCCCCTTACCTTTTCCATCCCAAATCTTCACCAGATTGTCTCTGCTTTTCTGTACGTGTCTGAACCACCATAATTCTTTGATCTTTTCTGCAATTCAAGCTACTTTGGCTTCTGATCTGGTCCTCATTTACTCATCTGTCCCAGTGTACATCCAGCCACCATTCTCCAGAATTTCATTTCGATCACCTTTAGCTTCATCTGCTCTGCCTTTACTTCTCAGGTTTCTGTACCATACAGTAGTACTTGTCACACCACTGTCTTGTACACTTTTCAGCTTAACATTCTTCTGTCATGTACTACACCCAAGACTATTGCCAGTTGGCTGCTGCCCCTCTGATTCTAGCTTTGACCTCTTCAGACTTCCCTTCTCAACCACCCCTCCCAGATACTAGAAGCTAATTACTGGTTCCACCATCTCCCCATCTATCTCAGTTCTCAGCTTATTTCCCCAATTTACTGCCATTACCATCGTTTTCTGTGCTTAGTTTCATCCCACGTGCCTTCAGTTTTGCATTCCATTCCTCTATTTGATGTTCTTGCTCCTAGTCTGCCTGTAATGCCACAGTCTGCATACAGCAAGTTTGCCCCCCTCAACCGGTTTGCTAAAGTAGTCCACCATTATGAACAGCAGTGGGCTCACAGCTGAAACGATGTACACCACTTCCACTGGGAACCCCTCTGAGGTGCCAAACTGTTCATACTAGAGTCATTGGTTCCTTGTAGAGCCTGCACCAATTCTACCAATGTTTCTGGGACTTCAAACCACTGCAGTTCTGCCCAGATAAGCTTTCTTGGGACCTGGGTGTATGCTTTCTCCAAGTCTAGGAATGCTCTGTTGGACTGTTTCGTCCAGTCTCACTGCAAACATCAGGTCAGTTCTGCATTGATATCTCCCATCTTAAATTCTACTACTCTGCATATCCGTTTGTTACAATCTACAGAACTTTCAATGTGATAGCTTGCTGCCTCTGTACTGCCCAGAGTTGGACGTCCTTTGATATTTTACACGCACAGGAGTATGCTTGTTCGCCAGTCATCTGGCTGATGCCAGTCTCCACACTGCTACGAGTACCGTCAGGAGCACCATCTCCCCTATCTCACTCAGCATCTTCATATTTGCTGTGACCTCAGCCTGTCGCTTTCAGACTATTTTCCTTAGTGCTAGGCCACTTCTGGGGCAGTACAGCTTCTGTGGGGTTTTCTTCATTTAGGAGCTGCTGGAAATGCTCCTACCTGCCTTTGATGTCCTGTGAACTGGTGATCAGGTTGCTGCTGGCATCCATTATTGAAGGGTGTCTGACTTCCTTTATCTTTCAGTCTTTGCCTTGGAACCAAATAGTTTTTGTGCCACCTACAGAGTCATTCCAGAAACTGGTCAAGTGCCTCCAATGCCCTATTTGTTATTGCAACTCTAACTTTTGTTAGTCAAAAGCCCAGTCTTTACCTCACTTTTTCCTGCTCCATTTCTTCTGAGGACTTCCTGGACTTCTGCATTCCACAAGCTTTCCTTATGTACCTTATTTCCATACACGTCTCCACCACACCTGTTCTGTAGTCCTCACATGCCATTTTGAGTCTCTTCCATTCAACTCCACCCTTTTCCTCCTCCTTTGGGTGCTACAGCCTGGAGTAGTTCCTTGAACTGCTGTACTCCACTCAACTTCCAGGTCTTCAGCCTGGTCTCAGAGACCTTAGAGCCTTCTGTGACCATTGCTTGCAGATGACTGACAGTGGTTTAGTGTGGGCTGACTGTTTCACTGGGGATGACTTTGCAGTCATTGGATTCTACCCCAGTGCCTTTTCCTTACAAGGAGGAAAGCAACCAGAGTTGCATGTTGGCCACTCTTGTATACGATCTTCAGTCTCTGAACCATGTGTTGGCTACAATCAGGCCATTTGCCAGACAGAAGTCTAGCATGGCCTCCTTTATTCCTGTGGCCCCACCCATGTGAACTCAGGCAGTCCTCGTATGCTGTTCTGATATGTGCATTCAAGTTGCCCACCATCACCAATTCATGTTGTCCTGCTTTACCTAGTAAGTCCTACAACTCCTGTACGAATGCACTTTTCCTCACTATCACAACCTTGCTGTGACGCATAGGCTGAGATTAAGAATACTGTCCTATCATTACACTGGATAATGACTGCCATGAATCTGTCTAATTCTGATATCCCCCAATGCCTTCTGAAGGGTCATGCTCCCCAAAATTCCCCACACGATTTCTAGCCTGTCCCCCCCTGAGTAGACGACTCTGGATGCCAAGCCAAGTGGCTTTGCTGCACTGCCCCTTCCATCTTGTTTGATGGAGAATCCAGCCGCCGCCTCCTGCACCCAATCAGTAAACCTACATTAAGTGCAGCAACTGTCAAGGTTTGGCAGGTTGACTGAAAGCTGCATGTGAAACCACTCCGCTATCCCAGGTAATCCAGGCTAGGCAACTAGATACTAGCCATACAGTAGCTTATTGACCCAAGGCCGCTGGGCTTTATGGGAGGCATACAATGGCCAATAGGGGTACATACACCCCTTTCATAGTTTGTATAGACCCCTGCTGTAGGTGATTAGGCCAGGTCCTCAACCCACTTACCAGTAACTAACCATGCCCATTTTGGCAACATTAACCACATCACAGAGCCATATAGTACACTGTTGAGTGGCTAGCCCTGGCAAGGCACGCAGTCTGATCAATGTTAATTCTTGAGGATACTGCAAACCACAATAGATGCCCAACGCAGTTGATCTGTATAACTTTGCCTTGTAGGGGAGCAGTCTGTACTGCTGCCCACAGCTCCATTCATTGGCAAGTTGGAGATGGAAACTCAGCATGTCCCCCCCCCCCCCCCGAGGTGGGAGGAACCCCACAGACACTGAACATGAACTCAGGCACTGGTCAGAGGTCAGGATCAAAGCTTGTACCATGTGCATGGGAGGCAAAGACCTTAACCATTATGCCAACTGATCTCTAAACCAGTCGTACAAAAATCAGAATTACTGTATACAACGCATTGCTTTTTGGGAAGGGTTGCAGGACACCTACCATGTCTTTCCTGACAAGTGACCCCTTTACTCGGTACAGGTCTGGCCTATCTGAATAGCTTATGCCATAATGTTGCAGCATAAACTGAGTCAGAGCTGGACTGTGGTCAACTGGGGCCCTACACAGAATAATCAACCAGAACCCTGCCAGTTGTGTCAATATCGTATTATGGATCTAACTGAAAAGAACGAAAGCTGAAAACGCCAACGAAAAGACAGACACCAGACAGACAGACAACGTAAATGATACAGTCCAGAATCCAGACGCTGAAAACAGACATGCGAAACGAGCAAGACTGTGTAAATATGAGATAGTGACAGACTTTACTGTTAGGGTGCGGGTAAGTGTGCGATTGTGACTGACCTTAGGGTTAAGGTTAGTGCATAGATAGTTGTGTATGTAAGGTTTAGTGTAGGTTTGTAAGGTTTTTGGTGTGCTTGTGTTGTGTGTTTTTCGGAAATAGTTTTGTCTTGTCGAGTTTCGGGATTGTGGTTTGTCAGGCATTTAAACTGTCAGGTATTTCAACAGTCGTTCTTTTCGTGTCCGTTTTTGCTGTCGTGCTTTTAGCTCTATTATTTCAGGTAGATCCCGTATTACTTGGTTCTCCAAACAGCTCAAGCCTGTCAGTGCGTATACCATTTCCTTAAAATTTTACAAATCAGTTTGTATTTCATTTAAAATGTAATTTTACAACAAAAAAAGCATTTTCTAAACAAAGCACTCACAATGGAAACAGACTTGGAATAAGAAACAGTAAGCTTTTCTCCTGAAAATCATGTTTACTGAAAACGCATCTGGCAAATTAAACTAAATCCCAGCACATCTCTTTGTAATCAAAACAGCAGTGCAATATTAAAAGGCATTCAAAAACAAATGTGCAGCATGTTTGCTAACAGTCTCCAACAATCCACTGAACAAGTGGATTTTCAGGAGTGGCCCAGGAATACCTTTGGGTGAACTAACATGGTCAGAGTTGCACAAAGGCTGAGGGAATCAAACCCTGTTCTACAGGAAGCAGCTTTAACAGCTCAGCCCTACTTATTTTCAAGTGCTAGACAAACTGCACTCACCCAACACTGCATTTCACACATCTGTCTGCAAAAATAAACTAAACATTTAGTCAGTTACAATATTAAACTCAGACTTCATGCTATCCAGCATGACAGCTAAAATACACCAACATTCAACAAAAGGCCAAGGTTCATAATCGAAGAACATGGCTCATATGGTGCTGCCCTTGTTTACTAAAGATCAATTTCCTTTACACCACAACTGCTCTGGTTCATAGGTAGTTACTAGGCATGCAGTCTAGGGAACTGAAGACCCTAGCTTACTATGTCCAGTTGCCCCCAAAGCACTGTGGTTATCAAGGCAACACAGAAGGCAAATGAAAGTTGGAGAGAATCAAACTTTATACCATAGTGACTACAGCTCGCCACTTTAAACCTGTTAACCAGAAGTGGGAGGAAAGATTTGAAATTCACACCCTTGACACAGGTAACAGTATTAACCCACTATGCCAATTCTTAATGAGTGGCATGTGGGAACCAAGTATTTAGAGATGCTCAGATGGGGCAATTAGAGCTTGCTCAAAGTCACAGTAAGCAAATGGAGAATGGGTCCAAAGCCTGTAGTTTTGAACACAGGAAGCAGTACGTTAAAACTGCACAGCCTTAAGTGTCAGACAACTACAAATCTCTTGAAGTTGTAAGAGAATAGTAAGTGTTGCATGGCCAGGCATTTTCTAAATCAATAAAGCTATGAAACTAGCAACTGCCATTACTGACTAATCCTGAATGATGTATCAAAAAAAAGTTAAAGGGGCAGGGGATAAATGGGGCAAAAATCAGATGTTCTGCAAAACTGGAGACAGATGAGGCAAACCACTAATTCACTTAAAGAGCAACTGGTTTTGCATCAATATGTATTTTGTAAACCAGAAACTTGTGAAAATCTGACTAGCATGACTGAAACATTGAAAAACTCATTGGCTGTTTTCTGATAAAAATCACCAAGTCTATGAAAATCTGGCTTTTAGTGCAAAGGATTAAGGCTCCAAGTTTATGAGTTGCTTCCTGCAGTAAAGGATGCAGGGTTTGATACTACCTCCATTTGCCTACCAAGACCCTGAGCAAGTCATTTAACCAGTGATCCTTTAAGTCAGATTTGTTTACACCATAGTAATGAAGTCAAAATGGCTGGCTAGTGTAACCACCATCAGGAGTGGGCAGCATAGACACGGTTTTCATATGTTGATGGGACACCATCAGGGGAGACACCATTTTCATCTGTAGCACAACGCTTTTTAAAGCCTGCACTTCTGTACAATTTTGCACACCACCTCCTGTACTTCTACTGTGGAAATACTTCAAAGCTAGCCTGTGGAAATCAGATAATACCCACCATGGCTTTACATTAGAGGCTTGTGAGACTAATCTGTAGTTACCAGGGTATGTTCATAGGTGTGTACTAGACTAACTGCCCTGGAGCCTATATAAGCCTAGCTCAAGAAGATCCCCTGGCATCATGCCACCCAAAATTAGTTCCCATGTGGTTGTGCACCCTTGTGTAATGGCATTACAAAGGCCGTTTTACAGGCTTCAGGAATGTAACCAGTCGAGAGGCATGATTTAAGAGTTTATGCAGGGGTTCAGAAAGGCCACGCTGTTCAGAAAAGCCATGCTTTGCACAGATAACCAGGCAACCTGGTACACTGTCATGGCCCACAGATAAAATATTTAGTTTTTGAAAGGGCTTAGAAAGCTTGTTCCTTAGTAACAAAAGAGGTGTCAGACGGCAGAACCTGTGGGATAACTACAGCTGTGGAAGGAGTAAAATTTGCACTAAATTTAACTAGATTACCCATTTCCCTGGTCAGAGAAACATTGTAGGCTAGCTCAGACACTAGCTTTAGTTCTTAAACTTCCTGACAGTTAAAAAATTTGCAATTTTTTGGTTTTGGTGACCATTTCAACTACATACTCAGCTTTGAGTTTCCTAATGGTTCCCTTAAGCTTAGTTTGATTAAGCATACACTTAATGTAGGTAGAATGGGACCGCAACCATTACATAAGAAACTGCTCAATTTATACAAGTATTCCACTACAGGGGGTTGCTTTTTAAATCACTGATTGTAGCTAGGGAGTGCCTCAATACAACTAAAAGAAGTCAGAGGCAAGCAGCTTTATCAATAGGATCCTTCAAAAGAGAACTGCAGGTGAATTTAATCTGAAGGTTTGCTTTTGAGAACCCCCAAAACTTAAACTGGTAAGGACCTTTTCCTTTACAAGGGAAGTATGGTCCGATTTAACAAGACACAATACATGGAGTTGTAGGAGAAGTGCCCATATTTGGGAGAACTAGATCCAGGATACTGTGGTCCAAAGAAGGATAGGTAAATATCTGAGAAAGTTAGCATTTACACCAAGGAAGCACTGGGCATGCTGGCCATAAGCAAAGTAGGTCAGCTAGCTTATTGATAGTTGAATTTCTTAGTAGAAAGGTCTTGGTTTTAATAGGAATTAAGATTTAGTTCAGAAGGGGACAGAGGGTGTTCTATAGTTAGCTATGAAGTGAAATAGTCAGTGTTACTGAGCTAACCAGGAGTTTTTACATGTGATGTCTAAAGAATGTGCTGTGAGGTGATTATAAAAAAATACAGATACTCCACAGTTGCCAGAGGACCCGAAGGCATGATGGGCATTATACTTGGGAACAGAGCGAGTGCTTTTAATGCTATGAAACCACATTTCTGTAATTATGCATGTATGAATGCATTCAAGTTGCAGGAGAGCCTCTATTAAAACTCCTGCCATTTAACAGAGCCACATTAAAAGTATTCCAAATTAGAATTTACTAGGTTGGAATTATTATATGGACTGCCTAAAGAAAACAGAACGTAGTCATTCTAGGGGATCCAGTAGGTTTGTTTGGGCTGAGATGGCCAACTATACAGCAAATTATCTTGTCTTGAATCTCATCATTTTAGGCAATTGCAAAATCATTCTGACCAGTCTTTCCTGCCTCAGGTTCATGCATAGCAAACTCAAAGTTATGATGTACTTAATGTTCCATCTATGTTGTCCATTTTCATTCAACTGATGGGTTCAGATCCAGTCAGATCAAACTCTGCCATTGCAAAAACCTTGTGGCAACTTAAAACTCCCGAGCTTCTCCCTTACCTATAATGCACCAACCCCAATTACTTCAGATCTTGTTTGCTAGCTAAAGCACACAAACAACTCTTACAAGGAAAAAGGCACAACGGAGGAAACGGCAAAAGTTTGGACAAGGCTACATCTGGAGACTACTGTAAGGCATACAGACACCACACACCAGGCTGGATAAGAAAAAGGTGACTGCTGTCTTTCTGGAGCCAGGGCTCTTAAACCCCCCCCCCCCCCAATCCATGCCTGGATTGTGCCAATTGTTTCTTATCCACTCACTCTTCCAGAAAGTACAAAAGGAGGGGGCTGGTGGGTGGGGAGATGAGGAACATCATGTTTAGTACATATCTGATGGTCAATTTTCATTCTGTCCTCAACTGATGGGACAGAGTCTTCAGCAACCTGAATGCCAGGGTGGATTCAAGGCAAGATATTCCTAAGCAACACTGAGCCAAAATTATGCTCTACCTCTGGTACCAAATCCACTTTGTAATGAGTGACAAGTACGAGGGGAAGCCCAAGTTGCTGCTGCTTACATTTTATCCATGCAAGCACTTGAATGAAAAACTGAGGAAGTTGCTACAGACCTGGCTAAATGAGCATAAACTTACTTTGGTAAAGGGATATCCAATGTATTGTACACAAAGGAAATACAGCCAGTAAGCCATCTGGCAAGAGTAATTTTGGATACTGGTTTACCCATTTTCATATCAGCAAAAGCTAACTGCGCTGCAGTTCTGATGTCCTTTGTTCTGTGTAAATAGAAACACAGTTGCCTATGTTTATCCAATAAATGTAATAAATATTTGCCCTAGTTTTGAAAAATTTGAAAACTGGCAAATTGGACTGGTTAATTGTAGATTCTGAAACTATTTTGGTAAAAAGAATGCATTAGTTCATATTTTGTTCTGGGATAATTAGGACAGCCTCAAGATTTGTGGCAGATCCAAGGGGGTCTGATCCAATGTCAGTTTGAGGTTTACACTTGGAGCTGAAGAGCCAGTCTGAACACAGGATTGTTTCTCTGCAATGCCTTGGATCTGTAGATTTTGGTTTCCTAGGATCCGAGAGAACAGATGGATCCAGAAGAGACCTCTTCAAAGACTTCTACAAGGACTTGGAAGAAGCTGTGGAAGTGCTCTGTGAAGTGGAAATATTCTTAGGTTTTTCTTTAGTAGCTCTAGATAAAGCCTCACTAAAGGACAGAAGTAGACCCTTCAATATTAATTTGTGTCCAACCAACACCCTTGGGATGAATGCATGACTGAACAATTTTCCTGAAAACGAAGGGGACCAAGACAGTACACGCAAAGTGTACAACAGTCAGAGAAACGAATAAACCCAGCCAAGCTTTTGTCTTTCAGACATTTTGGTAAATATTTGGACAGAAAAAAACCCAGCAGAAAACAATCCAAGTACAAAGGCAGGAACAGCCACTAAAAACTTTAGAAAAAGTCTTGTTTAGGAAAAAAAAAGTAAAGGGCCATCTACAAAGATAGTGAAGAGGTGTGACAAGTGTACAAGGGAAGGGAGAAAATACTAATAGTATTAAAAAAGATGTACACAAGTACAAGACAGAAAAAAAGTCAAAGAATTAAAATAAGATTCAATTCCATCTATCTAAAGCTCAAGACTAGCAAAGACATCTTCTACCAGAACCATTAAATGAAACCTAGATAACTGGAGCTGGTGCATTCTGGTTAAGGGAGAAGCTCTAGAGTTCTATGTTGCCATGAGCTTTTGCAATGGTTGAGTCAAATCTGACCATTCAGATCCAAACCCATCAGTTGGGGAAGAATAAAAAGACATCAGATCATATTTTTTTGCATGTCCCTCAGGCTAGTGTGTCTAAAGTCATTCACCCCTCATGGACCATTATCAGGTGGTCATAATATAGTCAGGATTGGGGGGGGGGGGTCTAAGAGCCCTGGCTCCAGAAAGACAGCAGTCACCTTTTTCTTATCCAGCCTGGTGTGTGGTGTCTGTATGCCTTACAGTAGTCTCACAAATTACCAAGCCATTACCATGGTTTGATGCAATAAGCCACGGTGGTGCAGCAGTAGCATTGCCTCACAGCAAAAGATTCTCCCTTTCAATTCTCGGCGAGAGTGGCTTCTGTGTGGAGTCTGCATGTCCTCCCTTGCAGTAGAGTGGCATTCGAAAGACATGCATAGGATGGGCATGCCTTCATTGAAGGTTGGGTGTCAAGCTGGCACCTCAGCATCCGTAAAAAATCTACTGCCAATCATTAGCGGACCGGAGTTCCGCTGTGGTGACCCCTAACAGGGAAAGGCTGAAACAATCATGGTTTGATGCAGTCTAAGTGGACCACAAGTGTTTGCAGTCTGCACCCTTATGACAGTCTTGCATCTTAGGTTCGGGTGAAGGTGGGCACGTTGCTATACATACCAGTGTCTAAGGTGTCTTGGTCTTTAGCTTGGGAGGCTTAGGCAGTATTCTCAACATCCACATAAATTGATTTAGGTGTAAATGCTTGGTGCTGTGTGTGTGAGCAAGTGTTGCTTCCAAAATATGTTCCAAGGCAAGAAGGTAGCCTTTAAGTAAACATTTGCACCTCTCATACCAAATCATTCTAATGCAAACATGAGGAAACTACACTGCCTTAAAATACCCAACGCTATCAAGCTGGCTACAGAGGTTGGAAGAGTACACAGTCCAGTACAAATAACGGGGTATAGAATAGGTTGGAGGATAACTGACTGGTCAAACAAAAGGAGATGAACGATATGGGTAAAGGGCAAAGAATGAGATGAGACTAATAGTCAATATGTGCAAAAACAAATGCAAAAGTTGGACTATGTATGGTAGTCCATAACATTAGTCAATTCAACTAAACAGCTTCACCCAGTAGGCTTATGTGGCTTCCACATAGCCAGTAAAAAAATGAACAATGGGTAGTTAACTCAATGGATCTAAATACAGTAACTAAAAGATACAGAATTTAAAGGAGCAGTTTCAAGCTCAGTAACAGTACAGCAGTCAGTCAAGTAAAGGTACATCACAAATCAGATGTAAAAGCTCATTTCACTTTTCATCTGGTAGTTTTATACAAACTGCTGCCCATCTTCTCTACCATACACAAGCTGTAAAGTCCCAAAAATCTTCAGCTGACCTACAGAATTGCTTCAGTTTGTTCCATTCTGAAGCCAGATTCTCTCCATGGCTTCAAAACCTTCATCACCTCTAAACTCAGTTCTACCACATCCTCCCCATTCAGCCTATACCTACAGCTGAAATCACCTTTTGCAACTTTGGCTTTAATATTTTGTCCAAGAATACTTTAAACAGCAATATAACTTCAGCTTCCTCAATATACACACTTGTGACCATCGAACTAGAAAACAAGTATAAAGTCAAATTTTTAGCTTATAGCATTTACACTTCTCACTTACCCAAGAAACATCCATCTTGGAATCTCCAGTATATCTTTGCTATTGCACTGCCCCTGAATTAGTGGGGACGCAGACTATGCATTTACTCCACTTTAATCTGAAGACTAACCCAGTCAACTTGTCTTGGGCACAGTTCATTCCTTTTGCTCTCGGGAACCCCAATAATTTGCATATTCTAGGAGCTTGGTCTTTTATACCTACATGCTTTTCTTTCAAAACCACAACCTTATCCAAGACCATATGCCCTTCAGGCAAGTGTTCCTTTTGCAATTCCTCAGTAGTGTCTGCCTACAATAGGACATCCCAGACTCTTGCACTTTTGCCTTTGATATATATTTCAGACTTTTAAATCAGTTTCATTTTTGAGAAACTTTCCCATCTAAGTAAGCCTCCACTATGTCAGTCTTGGGCATATCCGGTTACTCACAATGGGGGAGATGCACCCCTCTGCTTGTCAAGTCAAACAGATTTTCCTTTGTCACACTTCACTGGCTCACTTTGGTTTCCCTCCTGATCACTGGACAATTGAGAAAATACTAGGCATTCAGATAAAAACAAGGGAGGCCAAAAAAAAATCTAAATTCCAGAAGGATGAACTCTACAGCACAGTACCTAAATGAATCTGTATGCGGTAGTACTTAGTAAAATTATGGATAAACTACTCAAGATGCCACTGTACAACAGTTCAGTGGAGGCACATTCTGAAGCACTGAAAGTAGCATTTTTCTGTGAGGATTCCTCCCTGCCAAAAGAAAGCCAAATGATTACAAAAAAGAACGCAGCTGGCAACTTCCTCTGGAAAGAAGTCAATTGTTTACCTTACAGTATCTAGATGAAAAAGGAAACTAGTCAGTCTTGCTCAGCTCCTGCACTTATTGGCAAAATCTCTGCAGAGTGCACATACAGAGTAGGAAGGTGCTTTTCTATCTTGCATTCTGTCCACAGAAAATGCTAATGAAAAAAAGGACTGAAGAAACTGTAGCAATACCTTTGGAAGTGTGCACTCCATCCTGTGAAAAATTCAGTCCTACAAATAAAAGCATGGCACTTACAAATGAGGGCCTGCAGTTACAAAATTTAACAGATGTAATAGGCAGAGAACATTTCTAATCAGGCCTCCTGAGCCTGCCAAGCTCAGGAGGTAGATACACTAATCTTCGCAAGAACAGGGTTCTTCACAGGAATCCCAAGAGGAAGTAACCTGTTGAGCTGCCCAGTCTGACTATTTCTGCATAATGCAGAAACTTCCAGTAAGGCAAGGCCTACTTCAATGTGAGCACCAAAGCATAAATGTAAAATGTATTTGTTGACAGTTTTGGATATAGCCTGCACATCAATTACTGTCATGTACAGAGGAAAAGTTATCTGCAGTCTGGAAAATCCATGTATCCTTTGTTGTTTTTGGAACTTGAATTAAAGTTTTTAAACATTATCACATGTTCAGTTCTACAATAAAAACATTACAATGTGTTTGTACATTTCACACACACACACACACACACACACCTCTGACAAAGTACCTCGTAGAGAGCTTTAACTCCATTAACTCATTACATACCCCCCCAAAAAAAGTGTCCCAGTACCCCCCCCCCCCCTTCACACCACCTCTAATTGCAATCTACCTGTGGAAACACTCAGAACCCTACTTGGGTATAAAAATACATATGCAAACACTTCCATACAAAACCCCTAAACCTAGATTTTGTTGCATACTTTGGAACCATACAATTTTTGTACACTACCATTCCATTCATGTGCCCAGTCATTTCTAACCTCATCTGACTGATCCTTAACTACTTTATATGCTTTAGAGTAAACTACAAATTGAACCAGAGTTGGTCTCATTTAACCCTCCCCTATCCCTTTATCTGTGCCTTATCAATCCATGGTAGGAAAGTGGTATCCAACCCATACTAACTCCTACTTCACATATTCCAATCTGAATTTCTCCCAAAACCTCAGTTTTGCCAATTTTCACAAATTCCATCTTCTTGTCCATTTTCTGTGCCTCCCCTTTTAACTCATCCCTGTTGGTAAAATCTAACCATTCCCCATGGCTTAGCTCAAAATTTTTTTTTCTGCTACTCTGAACATATTTGTTAAGGTTGTTAGCACATCCAAAATCAATTTTGTTGAAGGGGGGGGGGGTCACAATCTTTCATAGGTGTGTACTAGGCTAATAGCCCTGAAGCCTTTATAAGTGTAGCCCATAGGATTACCCTGGCATCCTGCCACCTGACCTTAGTTCCCAGTGCCTGTTGAGTAGAGCCAATGGAGTGATCCAGAGGGTGAACTTTCCATTTCCCATCCACTCAAGATTTCTCTTTAGGGCCAGTGAGGCACCCATTTGACTTTTCTGTTTATGCTGTGTATGAGCAGTAACCATGTAGTGCTGAAGTATCTCTGAATCTCGTGATACTAAATGACTTGTGCAGGGAGAAGAGTAGTCTTGCGCAACTCCTGCTCTACCACCCAAATAAGAGCTTTTATTGTGGTCCACAGCTTCTCTGAAAAATATGCCAGACCTGTACACAATACTAAAGGCACTAAACATACCTAACCATCTCCATCAACAGCTTCCAACTTCACTTTTTGCATTGTATTTGTTTTAGTCTCTTTCCAGATCTCTTTCACTGCTATAACAGAACACTATTTTAATCCAAGCACCTAAATACTGGATCTTCTTACATCCCCATAAAAATGGGTACTGTTGAAACAATTTGTGCATGAACAATTTACTGCTCATTTTATAGAACTTCAAAAAACTTGAAACAGTCTCAAAATGACAAGCACCGAAACATCCTTTCTGGATTTATCAAAATTCAATATTCCCCAGGGTTGGAACCAGGTATACACCTTATACAAAAACGCTCATCTTTCTCCAAGGCAGGTGAAAAAACAGGCTTCAGTCACGTCCTTGCTTGCCAACAGAACTTCAGCACCAATGTGACCCAGGAGGCCACTGAAATGAACTTCCATGTGTCTGGTGGTAGATAACCAGTCTGTCCCTCCTGGAGTAGGCCAGGCTACATTGTTTTGTGGATTGCATGTAGGACCCTTCCACTGATTCTTAAACATTAAACTATGGTCAACCTCCTCCTGACAACAATGTAGGCCAGGAGCTTTTCAATGTCTTATGGTAGTTAAGAGAAAAAGTTTTAAAACATACTGTTATTTGTCTTTTTCCTGTTCTTGCAAAGTGAACATGTTATTTGTTGGGATATGCCTATCAAAGATGGGCCTCATCTGTGAACAAAATGCAGCATTGCTTATGAACCTGAATGATCAGTTTTCTGCATTTCAGAATAAAGAGATTTGGTTATAGCTGAGTGAAGCCTGGGATAAGGAAGCACGGCAGAGTAAGAGTTAATTTACTGGGGCAGGCTGTGTCCTGGAAAATTTGAGCTACCGTTGTTGAATTGAACATTCTGTACTAGCTGTTGGTTTGAGGTAATTTGTGATGAACATGTTTATCCTATATGTTTTTCATAGCCAACTGTCAACGGTCAGAAATGTAACAAATTTGTTTTGCTTGCAGTATAAAAGTGGTCAGTAAACAAGTTGATCAGATCAGTCCAGACCGGACATCTTTGCCAACATGCTGTGTAATCTGGTTAACTGCTAATAAAGGAAAATTCATCACCTGAGGCAGATGTGACTCGTTTGAATTTTTTCTTCTGACATTTTGGTCCTTCGGACCGGAAACCTCTACGAAGATACGGATCAGACCGACAGAGACCGAAAAACCTGTGCAGGTGAGGGTTTCTCATCTTAAGATTCCCTCGACTGAAAGCCCTCAGACTGATTTGTCGTTGGAGAGGCCGGCCACTCTCCGATCCCTATCTGAGGGACGGTTTCTGAACGAAAAGGGGAAACAGAGTCATCTGGTTCAGGTAGGATGAAAAATAAATTTCTTTTAATTTAATCCTGTCGACAAGGTTTTATTTTTAGTTAAGGATGGGTAGGATTACTTAAGATTATTTTGTTAGGGTCACCCATTAAGATAGTCCCATTTTATAATAAGCCCTGTAAAATAATTTTGATACAGTCCTAAATACCTGAAAAAAAAAAAAAAGGGGAAGGTAAAATAAGAAATCTAGGGGAAACATGGGTTTGAGTTGCTGCAAGTGTGAGAGTGATGCCTGTTTAAATGTTGATGCTAAGTATATGAAAGGTTTAAACAAAAATAATGTTAAATTTTTGAAAAAGTGGAAGTAGAGATATGATTTTGATGGTACACTAAATAAGAATGCCTGTGCAAAAAAGAGATGTGGGAACTAGAACTAAAAAACAAAGACAATTGGGATTTCCCCAAGCACAAAAATGGTTAGAAGAGGCAAATAAACGAGCTAAAAGAAAAACAGTGCCAGGAAAAAGAAAAAATAAATCAAAAGGGATCACTGGTGCCAAATGGAAAAGTAGCTTTATTTTTAGATGAGGATGAGCATACAGTTTGTGCGGTACAAAGGCAGGCAACTGCCCCACCGTATGGGGAAATTGCTGCTGCTGTACCGGCGGAACCTCCTCAATAACAGTCTGAAGATGTGGGATCTGTACAGCAGGGTGGGTTATTGGCTGCTTAAGGAAACGTTGTGACCCCCTCCAATTCCCGTAGTACCCAAGGTTGCTTTGCAACAGGTAGACCAACCTATACAGTTAAGGTCGGGACCAGCAGGGCAAGGACATTGGGCCATTAAACTTTGACCACTCAGAAGCCCTTCCCTTAATACAAGTTGAAAACCCACAAGCAGGGGATGTTGGACAAGAGCCAACTATTTTAGTTGATCGTCTCTGGGCTAGAGAGGATATAAAACGAGCTACGGATGGTATTCCTCATCCCAAGGTTAATTTTCAAAAGTTTTGAGGACATAGTTGGTATGCGTTTAAGTTATCATCTAAATGGTTTAGAAGTAGAAGTAATGCGACAAATCCTGGGTCCAGACTGGCACTTAGTTTGTGGTACTTGGACATGTAAGGCAGATGACAGCACTACATTAAAGCATAATTCTGGGGTGTTAAGACACGCGAGTCACTGATCTGTTGAAGAGAATTTCTGATAAGTGGCGTCCAAGAGCAGATTGGACAGTAATAAATTAGTGCATCCAAAATGATGATGAATCTGTAGATCACTATATTGTAAGATTGACAGAAGTGTTCAATAACCATTGTGGAATGGTGATTCCACAGGATCAAACTACTGATAGTCTGTACGAACAGCAATTGAAAAACGCTTTTCTTAAAGGTTGTAAGGCTCCGATAAATAGTTTTATAACTAAGCATATGGTTGATCACAGAACATGTAGACTGCAACCGTTGTTTGAATATGCACGGCATGCTGAGCGACATTTCAATTTAAAAAAGAAAAGTACAAGTGTTAGCAGTAGGGGATGATGGTGGTATTTTTGGTACAGGACCAAAAGGGGCAAGGGCGCCATGGTGGCATACAAAGACGTGGGGGCCCGAAATGGGACACGTCGTATAAACAGGGTGGACATTCAGAGGAATATGAGGGGAGGTTAAAATGTGGAGAATGTTTTAAATGCGGTAGACGTGGGCACTTTGCTGCCGACTGCGAAGAGTGGCAACATCCCCCACAGCTTACGAACAAGGGCTCCGCATGACTATGATAGTAAAGGAAGGCACCAAATTCATTATTGTAAAGAAGAAAGCGAGAATGATTGAGGATGATGAGGCACACTCTGTGATGAATGTCATAAACCTGGCACATTTGGGTATTGCTATGCATCTGGATCAAAAACACATGAGAGTTTTTGGTCGAGGGACAGAAAGTGTGATTCAGGTGCATCGCTTACACTTTTGGGTCCTGCAGTTCTACCACCGAACTGCGAAACAGATGAGTTTGTCCTTGTGAAAGCAGCAAACGGGAAAATCTATAAGGAACCACCGTCTCAGCCTCTATTGTTCACAGATCCGCAAACAAACCAAACTTAGGTGTAGGGTAATTATATCGAAAGTTTGTCCAGTTAATTTGCTGGGAAGAGATTTGATGCATTTGTTTGGAATAGCAGCAATTCCCACACCTAAAGGCATTGAGGTGAAAAGGTTAGCGGATGGTTTGGTGGTACAAGGAGTACAAGACTTGTTTTACTGGTATAGCCAGGGCTCGATTTCAAATGGGCTGGGGAGAGTCGATACAGATTTGATCAACCTAGCTTTAAGTAAATCTAGGAGCGGGTCACCGCAGGTTGCGGCGCACTTGCATTGTACTATGTACTACAGACAGGCCCCTGGTCCGGATAAAGAATTTGAAAAAATTCTTTAGGCACAGATGTGCAAGGATAATTTTGAATGATATGTTTTGGGATAAGCAAGGTAATACAGTAGTGACCTGTACTTTGACCAAGGAAATGAGTTCTTTATATCGCTCAGGTTATAGCCCACATATTTCAATTACTAAAGCGGTGGGGACACATTGGGTAGATTTGGCGAAAAAGGTAAATTGGGACACAATGTCCGAAAGTCAGTTGAAGGATCAACAGATCCAGGTACAAAGATTAAATTAGGTGACTTGGGCACAACCAAGTGTGCACCTCGGGGATGACTAAACAGAAATGGCATGACAAATCCTCCTAACTCAAGAGGAAGATAGTGCGTTAAGTGCCTTACCTGTAGATTTATGGTCAAAAGGTAAAGGGGATGTAGGACTGATGAAAACAGCAGATGAAGTTTGTATAACTCCAAAGTCAGGTTTTAGACCTCATAAGCACCAATACCCACTAAGTAAACAAGCGGAGGAAGGAATTAAGCCAGTCATTGAGCAGCTAAAACAGGTAGGAATTCTTGAATGCCCAGATTCGCCCTGCAATACTCAGTTGCTTCCTGTAAAGAAACCGGATGGGTCATGGAGGTTTGTTCAGGATTTACAAGCAGTTAATTCGGCTGTGATCCCAAGAGCACCGGTGGTCCCCGATCCCTATACATTACTTAATGATTTATTACCTCAGCACAGATATTTTTCTGTCAGATATAAGCAATGCCTTTTTCTCCATACCACTACATAAGGAGAGTAGATTTTGGTTTGCATTCACTTATCAAGGTAAAAGATACACCTACACCAGATTGCCACAGGGCTATTGTGAGAGTCCAACAATATTCGCACAAGAAATGGCTGCAAATTTAGCTCAGTTTGTTCCCCCAGAGGGAAGCCAGGTTCTGTTGTATGTAGATATTTTGTTGGCCTCACCCACGCAGGAAAGTTGTAGAAAGGATACCCTTGCCCTTCTTAGTTTTTTAGCTGAGCAAGGACATAAGGTAAATAAAGAAAAGTTACAATTGTGGAAAGCACAAGTAAAGTACTTGGGTTATTTAATTTTGCAGGCAGGTAGACAATTGGAGAACAAAAGAAAACAAGCAATTCTTGAGGCACCTATGCCTACGACTAAGTGGGAGATGTCCTTTTTAGGTGTGACTAATTTTTGTAGAAGTTGGATCCCTAACTATGCTGAGGAAGTAGGGCCATTGACCGCACTGATCTATGATACTCCCATGGTGGCTAAGAATAATATACAGTGGACAAAAGGCAATACAGGCATTTATTAGAATTAAGCAATGGATAGCAGGATCCTCTGTTTTGGGTTTTCCGAACTATTCTAAGCTGTTTGTACAAATGGTTGATTGTAAGGAAGGCTATAGGACTTTGGTCATGGTACAAGTACATGGGGATAAACAGAGGCAGATAGCTTTCTACTCCAGATTAGATCCTGTTGCAAGGGCATTGCCGCATTGTGTTCAAGTTGTGGTGGCGGCCGCCATGGCAGTACAAGCCTCAGCATCATTAGTTTTGTTTCACCCATTACAATTGCAGGTTCCACATTCAGTAGCTACTATACTTTTGCAAGATAAAGTACAGTTTTGTACCTACCATAAATGTAGATGTTCGAGGATTCCATTGCTGCAGTCCTTACTATTGGGTATAGTCCGCATCCAGTCGGCCCGAATACCAGAGTATAAGGCTGACGTCGGCCAGGGCGCATTAGACTGACGTCAGTACGTCAGGGTACTAATGCGCATGACCGGCGTCATATCCTCAGTCTTTTCTTGCCCCAGATGTCAGAAGACCCTAAAAAGACAAGGCCCAAAATACCTGCACCAAAACATGAACAATATACACAAAAATATAAGCATGGAAACTCACCTACACAACCACCCCTAAACACAGAGGGGAAGGAGGGAGGGTAAATTGGACTGCAGCAATGGAATCCTCGAACATCTACATTTATGGTAGGTACAAAACTGTACTATGTTCTTCGTTTTCCATTGCTGCAGTCCTTACTATTGGGTAGAATCCCAAAGCAGAGGTAAGGGAGGCTGGCAAATCATAAAGAAGCAGGAGCTGACAACATGCCTTGCAAAACAGCTGTGGCAAAACCAGCCCTAGACTTAGAGTAGATAGGAAGGTGATAATGCTTAGAGAAAGTATGCACTGAACTCCAAGTAGCTGCTTCCAAAATATCCTTAGTTGCCACCCCCCGTAGAAATGCTGTTGAAGTGGCAGTAGCCCTAGTGGAATGAGGCCTAATCCCAGCTGGAATCTCCTTGCCATGATGGGAATAACAAAATGCAATGCAAAGGCCAATCCACCTAGAAATAGTTTGTTTTGACAGGCTTGCCCTGCGAACTCAAAGCAAAAGAAACAAACAACTGCTGAGACTGCCTAAAATCCTTAGTCCTGCTTAAGTAATAACGCAATTGCCTGTGTACATCTAAAGTATGCAAAATCTTTTCCCCTTTATTTTGGGGGTCTGCATAAAAAGTAGGCAAATGAATAGTTTGGTTTAAAGCCACACTAGAAACCACCTTAGGCATAAAGGAAGGATTAGTACGTAATGATACCCTATCCTTATGGAAAATCAAAAAGGGCTCGACTGCCATAAGGGCCTGCAACTCAGACACCCTTCTTGCAGAAGTAATAGCCAACAAAAAAGCAGTCTTCCATGACAAATATTTCAATTCAGCAGTAGCCAGGCTCAAAAGGTTGTAGAGTAAGTTTTTCCAACACAAAATTGAGATCCCAAGCAGGAGTAGGAGCTCTACGTGGGGTCTTATATTCTTTGCCCTCTAAGAAACTGCTTGAACAAAGGATGCGAAAACAATGGTGGGTCACAATCATAGTGAGCTGAGATTGCTGCAGCATGAATCTTAATGGAAGAGAAGGACAGACCCTTGTCCAGTAACTCAGTAAGATATTGAAGAGCCATACTCAAATTAGGCTCAGAAATCTCCAAATTCTTTGCTTTACTCCAAAATAAGAATCTCTTCCATTTTTCTGCGTACACTTTCCTTGTACTAGGTCTTCTGGCTTCCATAATCACATTTAAAACTTGTTGAGGAAGTTGAGACCTGCTGTGTTTCAACACAGAATATGCCAGGCTGTCAGATGAAGAGAGTGAAGCTTGACATTGAGCAGATGACCGTCTTTCTGGGATAACAGATGTGGAATCAAAGGTAAAGGCCATGGAGGCTTCTTTACCAGACTCCGTAGTAGTGGGTACCAGTGTTGCCGAGGCCAATCTGGAGCTATCAAAATCATCCTTGGCCTGTCCTGTCTGACCTTTAACAGTACCTTTGGAAGAAGAGGCAGAGGTGGAAAGGCATACACATGAAGGTTTGTCCAACTGAAAGACAGAGCATCCACTTTCCAAGCTGTGTGATGAAACCCCTTTGTGCAAAACTGTGGCAGCTGGTGGTTTAGTGGAGAAGCGAACAGATCTATGTCTGGAGTTCCCCATGACACTGTCAATGTCTGAAATACATGAAGATCCAGTTTCCACTCGTGGGGATCCATGATTTGTCTGCTTAACACATCTGCTAAGGAGTTCTGTGCTCCTGGCAGAAACCTTGCCTGAAGAGTTAGGTGCAAGCGTAGCGCAGTCTCCCATAAAATCATTGCTTGCCTGCATAGAGGATAAGAATGCGTTCCCCCTTGTTTGTTGATGTACCACATGACAGTTGTGTTGTCTGTTAGAATCAACACCTGCCCTGGAAGAAGTAACTCCTTGAAAGCCAGTAATGCGAACTGGACTGCTAACATCTCTTTCATGTTGATATGTAGATGCTGTAGTCTGGCAGGCCACTTGTCTTGTATCCACTTTCCATTTAGATGAGCACCCCAAGCAATGTCCGAGGCATCTGTCGTTAAAATCTGACTCGCCTCTGGCCGGGTCACAGAGAGTCCCTTGTTTAGGTGACATTCCTGAGCCCACCACAAAAATTCTCTTTGAAGGCAAGGTATTATTCGAATGACAGTGTCTAAATCCTGGCAGTGCTGTGTCCATACATTTTTGAGATACCATTGTAACTTCCTCATATGCAGTTTGGCATTGGGAAGCACCAGAATACAAGATGCCATGAACCCTAATGCTTGAAGGACTGTCTTTGCAGTCAGCACGGACTGATGAGATAGTTGATGGAAGTAAAGTGATAGACTCTTTTGTTTGTCCGGGGTTAAAAAGGCCATCTGGGCTGCTGTATTCAGTCTCACACCCAGAAAGCACATGTCTTGAGAGGGTACTAGACTGGACTTTATTTCGTTCACAGAATACCCTAGGCATCTTAGCACTGCTATAACATATTCCAGATGCTGTAGAAGGTCTTCCTTTTCTTGAGCCAGAATCAGGCAGTCGTCTAAATAAGGATAGATTTGAATTCCTTGTAGCCTGAAGTAAGCTATCACTGGAGCCAGAACCTTTGTGAATACTCTGGGCACAGTAGATAAGCCAAAGGGCAATGCAGAGAACTGATAATGAGAATCTCCAGTTCAAACCGCAGATACTTCCTGTAACTTAGCCTGATAGGCACATGAAGGTAAGCTTCCTTGAGATCTAAAGTTACCATCCAGTGATCTTTGCCCAGCAGGGGTAAAAGCTGTTGTAACGTCAACATCTTGAACTTGGGAATGTCCAGATAAGTGTTGAGGAGAGATAAATCCAAAATCGGTCTCCACGTGTTCCCCTTCTTTGGTACTAGGAACATGCGAGAATAAAATCCTAGGCCCCTTTCTGATACAGGGACTGGCTGAATGGCCCCCATTTGGAGTAACTGGGAAACTTGCTTGTGAGCCTCTTTTCTTTGTGGAGGAGGAACGTCTGGCATGCCTTTGAAAGGGGGCATTGTATGGAAATAAAATCTGTAACCGTGGTGAATGATGTCCAACACCCATCTGTCTTGAGTAATTAAATCCCAATTTTCTTTGAAAAGAGACAGTCGTCCTCCCAAAGGAGCTGCCAGACGAGAATCTACTGGCAGCTGAAAAGGCAGGTCATTGGGTCTGTTTCCGAAAGGACGGACCCCTGCCCTCACCAGAAGTCTGAGCAGGTGAACTCCCTGTTCTAGGCCTAAAAGAACCTTGAGCCCTGCCCCTACCACGTCTAGACCTACCCCTAGACTGGGAATCATAAGCAGGATATGTCCACCCCTTAGCAGGCCAATTTCTACTAAACTTCGGTGGCTGTACCTGCAAAAAATCTTTAACAGTTTGCATAGACTTAGCTTTGTCCTCCATTTTCTTTAAAACTGCTTCCACAGGTGAACCAAACACATCAGACTGTAAAGGAGCATCCAAAATCCTTGTCTTAACATGCTCAGCCAAATTTTGATCCCTCAACCAGGCATGCCTGCGAAGAACAGAACTAGTGGCAGCCACCCTCGAGGAGGCCTGCACAGCATCAAAACCACATTGCAAAGAATGCTTGCCCACTTGTTCAGACACATAAACCAAATCCAGCAATTCTTTACAATCAATACCTTCCGCCAAAGCATCCACCTTAGATTTCAATTGTGAAAGGAGATAATTTTGATATTTCAGCATGTGAAACTGACAATTCAACGCTCTCATGGCTAGAGTGGAAGAAGTATACACTTTCTTACCCCACCTATCCAACGCCCTTGCCTCTGTCAGTGGGAACAGGATTTTTAACCACAGAGGCCTTAACACCTTTAGGCCCCTGAGAAACAGTTTCTGGGTCCGCCCTAGGACTCTTAAACAAATACTTATGAGCTTCGGCACCCTATAGTACCTATCAGGTTTAACAGGAGCAGGAGGCAAAGAATCAGGGTTCAGGGAAGCCTCTGCAAAAACATCTTCCACCACATTCAACACAGGAGGTATAGCTAAGGGCCTATGCTGGGGTAAAAACAAGAATTCCCTAAGCCTCTTCCTGGAATCAGAGTAATCCTGGCCTTCCCATTTAAAGTGCTCCCTCATGGAATGCAGAGTCTCTGAAAATGAAAAATCCTCAGGAGGAGAAGCAAGGAGTGGCATCATCCACATCAGAATCAGAATAATGAGGATACTCCTGCAAATCTTCCGCAGAAGACTCAGAAGCCCCTGAACCCTGTTCAAAACTGTTAAACTCTGGTTCCACCCTAGGCCTCTTATCAGGAGGGCCCATAGAACCTCTAATCATAGTAATCAAATCTTCTGCCATTTTAAGCATATGTTTCTTAGGTACAGAACCCGAAATGCTAGGAGAAGCCCCTACTGAAGCTGAACTTGGCCTACCTCTAAAAGAAGTTTTGGCAACAGAAGGAGAGGCTCTAACTACTTTGGGAAGAGAGGGAAGAATAGTTACCTGAGAAGCCCCTCAGCCTGGCCTGCCTCCTGAGAGGGTACATCCTGTAACAGTAAAGTTTCTGCCTGAGACTCCATAGAAACTCCTGGCAAAACCTCAGGCTCCACTGAGCCTCCTAAAGAACCGACGTCCGGGACTGCCGGTTCATCAACCCTAGGCTTCGCTGTTTTGTCCTTGCGCTTCTTGGAAAGCGGGCGTCGGAGCATCCGGCGGCATTCTATAATTGCAACGCTTCCCAAACACTAATCTGGCACAGTCTAACCTCCTCTTAATAGTGTGTTTGTTAAACCTAGCACAAGAGCGGCAACCAACAACGCCGTGCTCAGGCCCTAAACAAGGTATACACAATGTATGGTAATCCCTATGAGGTATTTGTTTCCCACAAGAAATACAGTTATTCACTTTTCTGACATCCGGTTAAATACTGAGGCAAGAAAAACCAAAATGTTCCCCAACGGGGTACTTAGCCAACTCTGATTCGGTCTGAAACTCCGGTTTCGGAAATATTTCAGAACGCCAACCTGCACTCGCAAAACTGCTTCTGCATCGGACCACGCGGCAAAAAAGACTGAGGATATGACGCCGGTCATGCGCATTAGTACCCTGACGTACTGACGTCAGTCTAATGCGCCCTGGCCGACGTCAGCCTTATACTCTGGTATTCGGGCCGACTGGATGCGGACTATACCCAATAGTAAGGACTGCAGCAATGGAAAATGAAGAACATGATCACCTTTTTATCTCCTAGTCAACATTTGTCGTGTATGACAGTGCTGCTGACACAGCCTCATATGACCATAGAAAGATGTACCTCTTAATCCGGCGACACTTTTGCCGACTCCAGAAGGTACTCCACACGTTTGTTTAGAGAGCATTCATGACAAAGTACTTCCCCGACCAGATTTAATGGATATTCTGGTTGATAGATTCTGATCTCATTTTGTTTGTAGAAGGATCAGCAAAGAAAGACACTGTAGGAAAAACACTAGTAGGGTATGCGGTCACCACAGAAACTGAAGTTTTGGAGGTAAAAGGATTGTCAGACATTTATTCTGCAGAGGCAGCAGAGTTGGGGGCTTTGACTCGAGCTTGTACCTTGGGGGAGGGTAAAAAAGTGACAATTTATACAGATAGTCAATATGCTTTCTCCACTGTACAGATAGTCAATATGCTTTCTCCACTGTACATGTTTTCGCTCAACTATGGAAGAACAGGGGAATGGTTACTGCGACAGGCAAACCAATAAATCAGAGATTTAATTTTACAGTTGTTAGATGCAGTGCAACTACCACTTCAGATAGCGATATGTAAATGTTCCGCACATACCAACAGAAAAGATCCTGTCTCCAGGGGAAATGCCCTTGCTGATATGGCTGCAAAAAAGGCAGCTCAAGAAAATGATTTGCTTTTACATGAAAATTATTTGGAGCCCGGACACTTCTTAGACTTAGAGACACTAAAAGTAATGCAAACATTGACAGAGAAGGAAAAATGTCGTTGGGTAAAATATGGCATCACTCAGAGTGGGTTGTATAGGGCATCAGATGGCAAAATGGCATTACCCTCAAACCTTTTTAGGTATGTGGCATTGGTTAGCCATGGACCTGCCCATGTAGGAGTACAGACGATTCAAATAGTGTCCAAGGTGTTTTGGTGTAAAGGGTTTTCAACTTATGCAAAGCAATTCTGTTTATCTTGTTTATTATGTGCAAAGTATCATGCTCAGGGGGGAGTTGCAAAGTCTCAGCAGGCATTCCCTACCCCTCCGTATCCATTCCACACACACTGTATGGACTTTATTGAACTGACACCCTCAGAGGGGAAAAAGGTTCTGTTTGGTCATTGATGCTTTTTCTTAATGGGTAGAAGCTTTTCCAGTGAAGCATCTGAATGCACAAACAGTAGCAAAGCTTTTGACTACAGAAATAATTCCCTGATTTGGCCTACCAAGATGCATTTACAGTGATAATGGGTCTCATTTTGTTAACCAGATTGTTCAGAAATTGGGTCAAGTGTTTCAAATTTCTCAAAAATCATTGTGCTTACCATCCCCAATCAGCTGGACTGGTGGAAAGACAACGGTGTCTTGAAGAGTAAGCTCCGCAAACTAATGGCAGAAACACAAGTCATGGACTGCGTGCCTTCCGCTGGCACTCCTGTACATGCGAATCTCACCTTCCTACAAAGGACTTACACCATTTGAACTTTTGTTTGGGAGACCATATTACGTCCCGCAGTGGCAAGGATTGCTGCCAGCAGAACATGAGGGGGGTGAGGATCTAGCGGATTATATGAAGAAGCTGCTAAATGTCAAATCTCTTAACCAATGACTCCTTTGCAGATTCCAGAAAGGAAACCTTAAGCGTGGCACCCGGGGACTGGGTGTGGAACCGAATTGTGAAGAGAAAGAATTGGTCATCCCCCAGGTGGGAAGGCCCATACCAAGTACTTATCTCGACACCTACGGCTGTAAAGATTGCAGAGAGGACTTCGTGGATTCATATCACCCACTGTAAAAAACCTCAAGGCTCTTCCTTCTGCCATTGATATCGGTCAAACTTCACCAGACCTCTGAGCGCAAAGTCTGACTACAAAGGGGGATTAGCCCAATAGGGGTTGGTCTCAAACCCAGTGAAGAACCAATGGTGCGAGGTAGTCCTTAGGGAGGATGGCCATGTTCAACTGTTACTTGAACAGTCACATGACGATTTTGGTGGCGAATATAAATATGTCCATACAAGAAGGAACAGTTGCAAGAGAAAAAGGAATGGTGATGCTGCAAGTGCAAACAGGTGTTACTGTGTTTAAGGTGAAACTTAGTGAAGGAATTTTGGACTGTTCTAAATGGAACAATAATAATTTCTTGACTCGTGCAAAATACTTGTGCAATAGAGACTGTACGTCCTGGTCAAGTGTTTGGTGGTCAACAGATGTGAATGGATGGGAAAAAAGTGGTGCAGTGAGAGAAAAAAGCAGGCAACAAAGAATAAAAACTGCACATTTCCAAGGTACCGGAGTAGTTACTATAACCATTGTGTCACCACAAGAAAGTGATTCAGGAGTTTATGGAATCGGAGTGTCTCTTCCAACTAGAACTAATCCTTTGGGGACCCTCCAACTTAAAGTACAAAGCCTTAAGAATGCTACAAATAAAGCAGATTTTGCCTTCACAAAAGAATTGTTACTCGAGACTGGATTCGTACACCATAATGAATGGTTATCTTTGGTTAGATATAGTACCCGAGAAGCACATCGTGAGAACTGTATTTCTTGTGCTGAAGGTAAACAGCAATTAGCAACAGTCCAATTGATGCAAGATGAAGGTAACCTAACGTGTCTGTTGAAATTATTCAACAAAACTGAAGATAAATGCAAAGATGAAACTCAGTGTTTTCCAGTCATAAGCAAAGTTGAGAAACCACCTGCAGCGATTTCCTATCCAGGTTCGTATATGTGCATTTCCAGAGATGGCACAGGGAAAAATCATGGCAATATGGGACAAAACTATTGCAATGTTACTATGAATGGCAATGGGAATCCATTTCTGGAGAACCAAACTCATAGTTTAGCAGACGTATGGTGGTTATGTGGAGACAACAAACTCAGATCAAGGGTTACGATTCCCTGGAAGGGAACTTGTGCACTTGTAAAGTTAATTCTGCCATTCTACATTTTCCCAGTTCCAGCAAGCAATTTCATAAGAGAACTTGAAATAAAGCCGAAGTGGTTGAGTAGGAGAAAAAGAGGGGCACCGAAGCAAAACCGAAGCGTACCAAGAGGCGTACCTGATTAATACAAAGCAATAAACCAAATAGCAGCTGGTTTTACATCCATCTTTGTCTGGATTCAACCTAATAAGAATGTGGACTGGATCAACTACATTTACTATAACCAGCAGCGTTTTGTGAACTATACCAAAGATGCATTGAAAGGAATTGCTGAACTGGAGGCCACTTCGCAGGTGGCATGACAGAATCAAATTGCGTTGGATATGCTCCTGGCCAAAGGAGGAGTTTGCAAGATGTTTGGGACTTTCTATTGTACATATATTCCAAACACTGCACCTGATGGAAGTATCACTCGAGCTTTGAAAGGTTTGGAGATGTTATCCGAAGAATTGGCAGAGAACTCTGGGGTAAATAATCCCTTTACAGATTTTCTACAAGCGTGGTTTGGAAAATGGAGTCATCTCATCAGCAGTTTCCTGGTGTCCGTTGGAGTCGCTGGGGCTATCGTGGTGGTATGTGGTTGTTGTTGTATACCCTGCATCAGAGGTCTTCTACAAAGACTGGTTGATACTGCTGTTACGAAGACTATGCACCAGCAATTGCAACAGACTGGTGAAAGTGAATACATTGAAATGTGACTCTTTGCAAATGTTTTTGAAGTTTAAAAATTTGTCTTGCCAATGAAGTAATGTATGCAAAGAAAAACTTTTACCATATATTGCTGAAATAAAAGACAAATAAAAGTGTTTTCAGGGGGGAAATGTCAAGAGAAAGAGTTTTAAAACATACTGTTATTTGTCTTTCCTGTTCTTGCAAAGTGAACATGTTATTTGTTGGGATATGCCCATCAAAGATGGGCCTCATCTGTGAACAAAATGCAGCATTCCTTATGAACCTAAATTATATCCGTTTTCTACATTTCAGAATAAAGAGATTTGGTTATAGCTCAGTGAAGCCTGGGATAAGGACGCACGGCCGAGTAAGTTTTACTGGGGCAGGCTGCGTCTTGGAAAATTTGAGCTACCGTTGTTGAATTGAACATTCTGTACTTCTTGAACATTCTGTACTAGCTGTTGGTTTGAGGTAATTTGTGATGAACATGTTTATCCTATATGTTTTTCATAGCCAACGGTCAGAAATGTAACAAAAAGTTGTTTTGCTTGCAGTATAAAAGTTGATCAGATCAGTCCAGACCAGACATCTTGGCCAACATGCTGTGTAATCTGGTTAACTGCTAATAAAGGAAAATTCATCACCCGAGGCAGATGCGACTAGTTTGAATTTTTTCTTCAACAGAGCAGACTGTATATACAAGAGTTTCACACTGCAATCCTCCACCAAAACAGTAGAGAAAAGGACTGATTTGGTCTTAATCTGATGGCCACAGGACACTGGACTTGTAGCATCTCTAAGAACTTTTCACCATGTGAATCAGGATGGAGACCCAACCTATACAAGTGGCACAAAAGAATTGGCAGGTTAAATGTTAAGCATGTTTATGTAGTCAATGTGTGACGGTATATTGTCATTAAATGCAGGATGTTCAGAAAGACTGAAGAATGAACCCAATTACAAGTTCTATCAAAAAATGTCTCAATCAAAAAATGTATCCACTGCAATTGATGCACAAGTAGCTACTTATTACCTACAGACAATGTTTTCCTGACATTTCTAAAACCACACAGCTGTGAAATAATTAACTCTTCTAATAACCTTGTGTTAGTTCGCTCAGGGATGCAAGCCTACTTTTTTTTTAAGTGACCATGGTATGCTGTATACAAGCTAGCAAACTGTAGAGTTTTACTACAAAATTCAACTACAGCAGTATGGTCATTTCAAGGAAATCTCTATTCCAAGATGTAGCAGCACTTTAGTAGCAGCAGTTTAGGGGGCAAAGCCATTGTATTACACGTATGACAGCCAACCCTGCATTCACTACAAAGAAAACATTTCTAAATTTTCTGAAGTACGCTTGAGACTTCTACCTTATAAATGTGGTTCCAACTGAATGTTTAAGCCAGTATCTGATCTTTGTTAAAAGATCAAAAGATGAATGAAACTAGTAGTACTTTAAGCACCCTAGAGGATGCAGAGTAGTAAATCCCACCCACACCCTCACTTACAGAAGTGAAAATATTTATCAGTAATTGTCAATTAGAAAATGCACCATTACTGAGAAAATCTTACAATTTCTAGGACTTTGGTGTTACTTGCACTGGATTATCTTTACACTATTTCTTAACCTCCCTCCTACTGTGTAAATACGGTAGGGGAAGAAGCCCCTTTACTGGATGCAGGCGTTAGTCAAGTGAAAAGGCAAAAAGTATTTTCTTCAATTCTGTTAATCAGAAGATTCACTACTGAGAAAAATCTTAGTTATGATGTTACAAGGATTATTCAGAACTCAATGCTGAATTTGCATGACTGTCAGCTATTGCCAGTTATGTCAAGACACCTACCACATCTGTGCAAAAAATGATGGTGACTGCTTAAAGGGAAGAAGAAATCTATACAAAATAAATGTCTTACAAAGGCAATCCAAAAGCTTTCCTTCTGTGGAAAAGTTAAAGCAAAACTGGACGGAATATTGCAAACAAGACTTCTCAGATGCAGTAAAAATAGTGCATGTAGTTCCAGGTAATAAATTAAATGCTTCAAGAAGTGTATTCATAATCCTACTTAAACCAAAAGAAAAACTGCAAAAAGGGAGGAATGTCGCAACTATAGCCATCGTACCTCTCAACCTCTTGGAAGAAATCTGGACAAAGCCAAAAATTGGGAGATAAAGGCCCCAAAATGGGTACAATTTTTAAATACTGCCCTTACAAACTTAGATTGATAGAACAGGTTTTAAATTAACATGGATTTTCCAAAGGGTATCCAGTCAAACTCAAATATCTCATTTTCTGATTTCAATCCTCAAGGATTTGCCAGAAAAACAAAATTTTTGTAGGAAGAGACCAAAAATGAGGCAAAAATCTTGACATTCTGTGAAAATGTGTACAGTTGAGTGGACTTGCCATCGCTATTCAGTGCCACCGTCACTTTTTGCACACTATCCCTTTGCTGATTGAGTTTCTTATCTTGTTCAACTGCCCCACAACAGTCAGGATTTACTTCTGCTTTCCTGACCATATGCAGGAACCACCATAATCTGTTTTTTGATCTACTTGGGCTTCTGCTCCGATGTCCTTATTTCTTAGTCTGTCCCACAGTCTGCATATTATCAGTCTTTGGCACAAACTCTCATCACCTCTAGCTTCAACTGTTCTGCCTTCAATACCCAGGTTTTTGCATCATACATTAGTACTGGTTACACTTTTGCCCCTTAAACATTCCATCACACACTGGCACCATGCTATTTGGCTGCAGCCCCTCTGATTCTAGCTTTGACTTTAGACTTCCCTTTTCAACCACCCCTCGGGATACCTGAACCAGTTAACCTGTTCCATCATCCTATCCATTTTCAGCCTCTTCCTTTATACCCCCACCCCATTTGATGTCGTAACTGTTTTATCTGCTCAGTTTCATTCCTTGTGCCTACAGTTTTGCATTCCCACTTATTTGCTGGTGTTTTTATTCAGTCCACTTGTAATGCCACATTGTGTGCATACAGCAACTTTGTTGATCTGTTCCCTCACTTGCTTGCTAATGTAGTCCATCAGCAGTTGGCTCAGCACAGAATCCTGTTGAACACCCAACCCCCCCAGTCACTGGGTCCTTGTACATACTCTGCATTAAATTCTGTTTTCGGGACTTCCATCACAGGGCTATCCAAGTCAGTGACTTGGGACCCTGCCATATGCTGTCTCCAAGTCTAGGAATGCCCATTTAGATTCTTAATTCATATTCTCAACTGTCTGACATCAGGTAAGTTGGGTAGTTGGCATTCAAATCAAGATGCAATAAATCACCCATCCTACTTTCTACTACTCTGCATATTCATTTATCATCCTCTCAAGTACTTGCATGCAGTGTGAACTGTACCAAATACCTCTACATTGCCCACAGATGTGAAGACCCCCCCCCATTTGTTCTAGTAAACTGGTACTAGAATGCTTATTCTCCAGTCATCTGGGATGCACCTCTTTCCACACTAACAGCCCTCTAAAATCATACATCTTTAACATATCTACTCGGACCTTCTATGAGCCTGCTGCTTTCCAAGGCTTCACTTTCCTTGGTGCTGTTCTAGGGTGGGCTCTTTCATTGTAGGCAGTCTGGCACAGTACACCTGTGAGTTTTTTTTTTTGTTCAAAAGCTGCTAGATATACTCCTTTCATCTTTCTTTGATGTCCTGTGTACTGTTGAGCAGGTTGTTGCTGGCATCTCTTAATAGTAGAGTACCATCTCCTTTCTTTTTGTCGTTGCCTTGTGACCTGATAGAGCTTTGGTGTCATCTGTAACTTCATTGTCACAAAGCTGGTAGATTTCTTCTGATGCCCTGTCCTTTGCTATTGCAACCGGTCTTCCTCAGTTAGCAAATCAGTACTCCTCCTTAGCCTGGTCCAGCTCCCACATTTTGCCTTTGAGGACTTAGATTTCTGCATTACACCAACTTTCCTTATGTACCCCAGCTTGTATACCTGGCTCTGCCACATACTTTTTCTATAGCCCTCACTCACGCTGTCTTGATGCTCGGCCAGACAAATTCCACCCACTACTCCTCTTCCTGAGGTGCCTGGATGACCTGATCACATGCTGGGTAATTACTTTCAGCACTGCAAAAGAAGCTCAGCTGGCGTTTTCTTTACATGCTCAACTTCAGTACCCTTTGCACCATAATGCCATTTTCATATTAGGAGGTTTTAAATTTTACATTTCATCAAAACAGCAATTTTTGTTCCCATTTATCCTGCCCCAAAATGATCAGCCCCTCCCAGCTTATCAAGCCATTTGTTCCACAGTCAATGAGATTTGTTGGGAAGGATTTTTTTTTTAATGCCTGACACCCCCCCCCCATGTACCCACTCACTGGCAGCCCATAGGTGGGGTGCGAAACAGGGGTCAGAGCTTGACCAGACCTCAATTCCACAGGGGGTTAACATGAGCAGGACTGTGCTCCCAACTCCAAGGAAATTAATGTGACTGCATATGCCCGAGTGCATGCCTCCCTCCACAGGATGGGCACATCCATCCTCCCTTGCCATTGCAGTCAAGTAGCCACGTTGCTCCAACTCAGTCTGGACTGTTAGAGCTTTATCCTTCTACACCACTGGCACAGGCTAGCAATACAGAAATTTAACACAATCTGACATTTGAACAAAACACAAGGAGAGAACAGACTAAAAATTCTGAAAACTTTCTATATCGGAAGGATAGAGTACCAAATATATGCATCACTGGAGTTAAGCTATAGAAAATGAACTTTCTGGAATGCTATTACACAGTTTTAGTAACAGTTTTAAGAACTGCAATATCTGAATACCCTACAAAACATCTTGGCAAGATGCAAAGTGTATTGCAACAAAATATATGTTCAATGCGAAACTGCTTCAAGACCATAAGCGACTTAGTCACCCATCAAGGAATTCCAAAGACCCCAGTTTGTCTACATAAGCCTTGATTTCATCATAAACCTTTCTAATCCCTAGAAAGGATTCATTCCATAATCTACCAGCTTTGATTAAACTACATAATACAAACCTGAGGAAGTTAAACAAAAGAATGCATTTCTAGTACCATGGGTATTGTTGTCTTACAACCAAGCCAAACGTATCCAACAGAATCGTATACAAATACAAGAATGATGCCACGAGTTCACCTCAGACTAACCTGTACTGTACACAAACAATTGCTCCAAACAGTTTCTATAGTTTAGATCACTTTGTTTAGTATACTTCTTCTAACCCAGTTAGCCAAGAAAAAATTTTAGACAAGCAACCTCAGTATTCTATACAAGATCTTAAGTCTTAAATTAAAAGCTCTCGTGACTGGAGATGCTGCACAAAGTGTTGCCATTAACTGCATAGCACTTTCAATCACAGTTTGGAAACTAAATTTGGTTTACTTTATAGTTGCAGTACAACAAAATCTAATCTAGTAAATTACTTACTTTCCTGACTGTCTGCTGTTGATGCCCTTTGAAGACTCCCGCACTTTTACCCTGCCTTGACCTGCCAAAGGGAGGAAAGAGCATTAATGCAAATAGACAATAATTTTGTATATGTGGTTTTGCACAGTTTCTATCAATTTGGCTCAAAGAATCTTGCATGAACTAAACCATCTCCCAAGCTTGCAAAGAAATGTAGACTGAGGACATGACAAAGTGGCTTAAGCAAAAAAAAAAAAAAAAAAAAAAAAAAACACAGTTCTGTTGAATACTAGTCATTGAGCCTCTATCAAGTCAACTTAATGCTCACCAAGTTAAACTATTAAAAGTCCCTTAAAATACTACATTATGACTTGCCCTCCAATAAGTCCCACATCTTGCACAAGTGATTTGTCAAAATGGTATACATTTTTTCAAACTAAAGTACATTTGACAGATGGCCAGAGGCCAACATTAGAAGTGCAACTATGGGTCATCTTGAAGTGCAACTATTTCAACCATTTTTCCTATTTAGTGTAGAGTTCTGGGACTGCAGTCTTGTAAACCAGGTAAGGCATTATCTGTACATGATCTGTCACTGTCTACAACCCATAAGGCGAATGTAATTTTTAAAGAAATACTGGGGATATAAGAGCAGCAGATTAAAGCTAGGCAACCTGATTTAGGTTTCACTTTTATACAAGCAGAAAGCCTGAACTGTATGCCATAAAGGAAAATTCACTTCATTTTGTGGTCTGACAGTTCCAGTTATACGAGGAAATTAAATGAATAAAACATGCCAAAAAGACCAATTCATGCACAAGTGCTTAAGTGTTGCCACAGATGTTTTAAAAGAAATGAAGCATGGTATACAGGCAAAAGCATTTTCAGAATATTTTGAAATATACTCTGGTATATTTACAATGGTTTACAACTATTCCTTCCAACAGCATTCCAGAATTTTGTATTCCAGCTTCCAATGAGCACTTCCTGAATTAAGTTATCCTACTAGTGCAAACACCCACACCTCTAAAATCAGAAATGGTTAAAATCGAAATAGAAAACTGCTCAGCATAAAATAAGTCACATTTGTTAGATCTACTCAGAATCCAAGCCACAATAAATTCAGAAAAGATGTGAAGAATTTCAATAACCACTCAAGCTATGTGTACTGTTAGCACCATTTCATGCATACAGCTGTGAGATTTGTGATGCTTAGTTGAGATATTTATATACTGCAATATTTCTCTAAACGTTTAATCTCAAAGCAGCTGTACTGCTGTTTTCTAAGCTTCAAGATGAAATTGTTCAATAGTTTGAATGTAGCATGGTTCTGGAATGAATACAAGTATGAAGAGGCAACAGATACCTAGAGGCAGCACTAGAGTAATCCTAGAGAAACCCAGTGAATATACTAGGATGCAAGAGGTTAAGGAGTGCCTATAGAAATGGCAATACTGGCTGTGGCAAAAAAGGTACATAAAGGCATCATGGCTCAAAACATTGAGGGGAAAGAATGCATTGTTACAGAAAATTCATGGTGGAGTACTTCTGCAATAGATCCATTTGAAGTCTTTACTGCCCTCCAAGAAGGATGGGAAATTCAGTCAACCTGCATGGGAACTTGGGATTTTCCTGTATGCTCCTACAACCCTATCCTTGATAAATGGTACCAAAGGTGTAGTGCCAGTTACAATGAGCACCAGTGCAACTACACACCAATCATGTTGCTAGATAGTCTTTGGGAAGCTCCTCCACAAGTCACCCCATGCTGAAAAGGGCACAGGGGTCCATGCTTTCACCCAAACAGGATGTTGCTTCTCAAATGCAATAGTAACTCTCAAGAATGGGCAAACTGGCATTTGCTACTGCTTTCAATGTTCCACCAGTACAGGGGTTATTAAAGCCCAAGTTATCTAGGTGTAAATCAGGGTCTCCATCTTTAACAAAACCCATCTGTGTTTACTGGTAACGGGAAGACTAACTATTTTCCTCAACAATGCAAGTCTGCTCAGATAACACTAAATTGCTGGTAAAATGCCTAGCAATCTGTGGGATGGATTTTTACAATTCAACCAACATGGGATACTGCCCAAATTTAGCTACCACACATTAGGGGGTAGGCTTGATAAAATACAAGCCATATTCAATATAGAGTGCTTTTGAAAGAGGCAGTTTCATCAGCAGTTAAGCATCTTATGCAACAAAGTATTTTGATACAAGCAGTTGAGGTGAATACAACAGTGCAGTACAAGAAATGATGCAAGTCCTTTCCAGAAGAACCTCCAAAAAAGTACTGAAAAGCAAAATGCAAGTGCTTTTAAAGTTTGTAATTTTCTGAATAAGACCTCCACAATTCATATATTAGACCAAATCAAACATTTCACCTTCCAGATGGGGTTGACCAAAATGATTAGTTAAGCATGCAGTGCTACCCCCTCCACGATGTAAACTTTACACGATTGCTTCTTCAGACATCTCACCTAACAAAAAACACACCAGACACTGGATGAATACCATATTAATTTTTGTGGGGAAAATGCTACTAGAGCATCATGCATGCCCAAGAAAAAAGTAGCCCAAGACAGAAGTACCTGGGCATTTCAGAGAACCTAACAGCAATCGGATTATTGGAATCAGCACAAGGAGAAAATACATAAATTTCAGAAGATAATGAAGTTAACACTACGGATTGAGTGCATGTAGCAGCTTACAAGTAAAACTGACATGGAATACCTTATCACCCCACTCAGATCAGTTAAATGAAATGGATGCCATCCTCACTGATATAAAGAAAATGGCTATGGAGGGAGAGACATTCAGATGTTGATGCCAGGTGGGGAAAGTATAACTCCTTTGGGATTCTGGAGAATGTGGAAAGGTTCAAAGTTCTGTTAAATACGCTTCCAGAGGATCAACACTCTGGAAGATTAAAATAGAAAAGGTCCCTATGCTCTGAGCAAGATTTCCCCATAGCCATTCTGGCAAGATTTGATAAAGGACTTTGTCCTTCATGTGGCCACCCAGAAACATGGTTAAAAATAAATTACAATAGAATACTACGCCACAGCTTTTCTATGGAAACTAGGAAGCTGAATGCTTTCAATTGGATTTAAGCAAACGGATTTGAACACTCTGAGGTTGCATTCAGCACAGCTACACATTTGTTTTCCAACTGGTCCTGTCTAGTTTATTGTCCCCAGAGGAGCAAAGACCAAGTTGAAGTCAGTAGTTTCACACTGAAAAAAGATTTAGTACAGCCTGCATGGAACCAACTCAATTGAGTTGGATTTTTACCCATCGTTTAGGAAAAGGGAAATCGCAACATTTGAGACTGAAATGGACAGCAAGTGCATTCAAACAGTTGAAAGTCTTTAAAAATCCAATGTACAGTCTGGGATTGGAAACTTTGCAAATTACTGTTAAGCAACATACAAGGGTTTCTGCATGTCAGGCTTCACTGGAAGGGAAGGAGCAAATTGGTTAATCTCCAAGTGCAACCCCAAGTAAACTGGGAGAAGTCCTTTGTTTTCATGTTTTTCTAGCAGTTTACAAGAACTAGGTATATGCTAGTAAAGGCAACCTTCTCCAGAGGAGCAGCACTGCCCTACATATAGTTCTGGTTACAGCAACAACTACATTTACATTTAACACTGATGCAACCAGGGCTTGCCTAGATGGTTTTCCTTTATGAAAAGTATCAATATGGAGAAGATTTGTGGGGCAATGTGGGACACTGAAATGTAGATAAAGAAAATCTTTCTTTGGAAAGAAATGTGTTCTGGAAAGCAAATTGGCTAGGTAACTTGATTATAGGTTCATAGGAAGGTACTCGGCTGTCAGCCAATGGGGCCTATAAGCCTAGCCAAAAAGGTTCCCCTGGCTTTCGCCACCCAAGAAATTTTCCTGTGCCCATCAAGCAGTGCTGCAGAAGTGATCCCCCAGGGAGAATTTTCTATTTCCCATCCAGTCAAGGTTTTTCTTAAAGTTGGCCAATGAGGAGCTTTGCTTGACATGAATGAGTAGTTTGTTCAGAGTACGGGAAGTCTGGGACAGGAATCTACCCCCTCCAGCATGTGGTTTATTGTGGTGACAAGGTTTAGGTCCCTGGAGCGTGTGGTTTGGAGAAATCGGGACTTCAAGTGTAGCATGTCCAACAGCTCTGGGTTTGGCATAGCTTTGCATGTTGGGCAGAGACCGCCTCAGAGTAGGAGATGTGTGACAGAATAGAGCTGGAGTTTGAGACAGTCTGTGCATGGCATCCATTTAGTGAGGTATTTCTGTGGCCTTTCCAATTGTTGTCGGGGTCTTGATATACATGCCAAATAGGACATTTTACTCTATAATGGGTCTGATAACGGATGAGTAGAGAGGAACAATGACCTTTTTTTCTAGAGAACCATTTTGTGATGGTGTGCCATGTAGGATTTCCCCAACTACTGTGGCAATGTGGTTATCAAAGGAGAGACTACTGTCCACTTGTGTCCTGAGGTCTCTTATCACACTGTTTAGTGAGCTACTGCCTATGTGGTAGTTCATGGGTACAGAGTTTTTCCCACTTCTTGGCATTTAGCTCGAGGCCATGACTGACACCAAGCATCTGTCTAAGGCCCTTTTGT
This sequence comes from Protopterus annectens, assembly GCF_019279795.1. NCBI lineage: Eukaryota > Metazoa > Chordata > Ceratodontiformes > Protopteridae > Protopterus > Protopterus annectens. Next base: position 1,685,872,987 of record NC_056739.1, on the reverse strand, counting down.
AGAACGTCTACATCATTAAGTGATTCTATTATGGCATCCAGTTTGCAGTCATCTGCAAACTGTTGGCTAAAGACCTTCTGTGATGGCCTGCACTTAAGAGAAGTAGATGCCGAACAGGGGAGGACCCAGGACCGAACTGTGGTACTCTACTAGTCACTGGTCTGAAGTCAGACTGGAGTCAGCTACTTTTACTGTGCGAGTTCTGTCAGTGAGCCAGTTGGGCACCCATCTTGTGACAGGGATTTATGTCCAGTTTAGTGAGTTTATCTATAATTTCAGAGTTTGGGATGGTATCGAAAGCCTTGGCAAGGTCAAGATAGGCTGTGTGCACTACCTTGCCCTCGTCTATGGCTCTAGTGACCACTTCAAAGTCAATCAGGTTTCGTAGACATGATCTACCTTTTACAAACCCACACTGAATGGGGTCCAGGGTTTGGATGTTACCTATGTCGGTTTACAAGCTCCAAGATGATGCGTTTCATGGCCTTGCAGACCAGGCTCATCAGGCTAATGGGGTGGTAGTTTCCAGGGTCTGTGGTGGCACCCCCCTTTGTGGAGTGGGATAACCATCGCTGTGTGCCATTCAGTAGGCACATAGCCTGAGAGGAAGCCATGATCGAACACTGTACTTGGGTGGAGTGCCAATTCATTCTGTAGTTTGTGCAGTATGCAGCCTGGGATGTAGTCTGGTCCCATGGATGCTGTGTGCTTGGCTTTGGAGAGTGCAGTCTACTTGTTCATCTGATTACAGGAGCTTTGCATTCTTCTGGTATTAAGATGGGCCCTTTGGAGGGCGAGAGGGGGGTAAAGTTAGCACTGAACATATCTACCAGGATGTTGGATCTGCCCTGAGCTACAGCACAATGGCACTAAATATACATAACCAACTGATATTGCTGAGTGTTGCCATTGAGATTCTTGACATAGCTGTAGAATGCTTTGTGGTAGTCTTTGGAATCTGTGGCAATTTTATTTTCATAACTGGCTTTGGAGGATTTTGAGGGATTTCAGTTTCTTGCTGAGGCTGACCAGAGAGTTCCTCCACTCTTGGGATTTTACTCTTTTCCAACAGCTTCTCCCTTCTGTTGTAGAGTTTATGGCAGGGGACCACCAGATTGACTTTTTTGGAAGATAGTGTCTTGGTTCTGTTGGGGATGGCATGATCCATGCACTCATGTATGTGCTTATACTGTACATGTGCAAGATTCAGTCGTACTTCTATTTTCCATCTGCATGGGTGTCGCGAAGTTTGCCACTTCTGTCTTAAGCATGAAGTTGGCTTTGTAGTCAGAGTTTCTTTAATGGGGGGTGGGGGTGGGACATGGATGTCTAAGGTGATTAGCTTGTGGTCTGATCTGACCAGCGAGTTGACCTCTGGTGTGGAACACTGGGTACCCATATTGGTAATGACCAGGTCCAGGACATTGCTGCCCCTGGTAGGGGTGTGGACAAGCTGATCCAAGCCATTGGAATTTATGAATTCCAGAAAATGTTGAGCGAATGAGTTGGTACACAAGTAGTTTTCCCAGTTGATGGTGGGGTTAGTTGACATCGCCCATAATTAAGATATTGGGTTGTACCTTAATATTTTCCAGTATCTTAAGAAATGAAGAGTGGGAAACCTGGGGTATGGTAGGGGGATCTGCAACAAGCTACAGCCTGGATTGCAGTCTTGCCCAGTGTTAGTTGCACTTTGATAATTTTCTGGATGCATTATGTTGAGCAACTAAGCCTGGAGGTGTGGATATCCTTAATTAATATGGACATGCCTCCGCCTTTGGTGCTTTGGTCCAGGTTAGGTGGCCAATAGGGGTGGTATGAATTATATCCTGGTAATGCAGGGGTGCTCTGGAGCCTTGAACCAGGTCTGTCACCGCACAGATGTCGATGTTCTCCATTTTAAGAGCGCCTCGAGTGAGTGCATTTTGAGGTATAGACTTCTAGCATTAAGTAGCATTACCCTCAGAGTTTGCTTGCTTGTACCCATTACAGTGGTGAATTTAGCATTTGAACCTTGCCTAAAAAAGGCACTATAGGGGTGGCAAGAGCCTTGGCCAGTATCCAGAATCCCAGGGGCAACAGGTATAGGCCATCTCTGGCAAAGCATCAGTCGACCAGGTCATCCCAGACAGATACTGGATCCCCTTAGAATGACACCAGTAGCTTAGCCAATTGTTGAAGTCAATCATTTTGTCCTTGTACTGTGGTATCATTCTGGGCAATGGCAGGATGCTACTCAAGGCTAGAGTCATACTTGCCTGGGCTATAAGATCCAAGCACTCCTCCAGGTCTCTCATGTAGTCCAGGGAGGTATGTCTCAGGTCATTCACACCAACATGGACAACAAGAGTCATATTTGTACTTGAGTGACCTGAGTGCGTGCATTGATAAAGGAAAAGCATACAACTGTACTTTTAAGAAAGTTATAAGCAGACAGCTAGAGTCCCACAGGTCCCAAGAACACATTAAACATTTGTGGGCAGTTGCTGTACACCCTCCATACTTCAAGGACAGGAGTTAAGATACAACAGTTATTCATTCAAAACCTTTTATGGACTCTGCAGACTTCAGGATATATACAGATGAAAAAGCAGGACAAGAGCCAGTTGTACACAATTTAGGTATTTCTCCTGGTGCAAGAATATAAGAATATGGCACTATTACAAGAGGAAATTTTTTTTGAGGGTGGGGCAGAACAGTTCCAACACAAGACCAAGACAGGCAAAGGGCATATTTACCCAGTCAGGGGATCATGACAGCTATATTCCCAGCTAATGTGTAGGTCAGCTGTTCATAAGTACCTACAAGTTCAAAAAATCATGGTCACACAAATCTACTCAGTTTGCCAAGGGTGCTTTCAAATCACTTCATTTATTCTGGAGATATGACAGGAGCAAGGATAAGTCACTGGAAATGTAATCCGCTATGTAAAGGACAGCTAATTTTATTAGGAGTGGATATGGATAACATACAGGGCAAAAGCACATACAATACGAGAAGTTCAAAGTTATAATGCATTACTAGAGAGAAATTACGAGCCATTAGATTTTTGATGGCAGACGAGAGACTGGCAAACATTCAGGCAACCTTGTTGGGAGTATAAGAAAATGTGGGACAAGCAGGCCAACAGTTAAGAAAGCAAGGGAGAAGAGAGTTTGTAAATAGTAGTGGCTTAGGTTTTTATAATCCCAGCAAATTTTGATTCTTCTCCCATGTAATACTTCAGTTTGACTGGAAGGTAAGAAGGTAGAATGGTTGGTAAACATGTGTTAGAAAGAGGCACAACAAACCTTTGTTGTATGATTTTTAGGGGCGACTAAAGTTCAAGGATATTTTATGCAGAATTATAAACTAGATGATTCAGGGCACATTATTCACTCAGTTTGAACAGCATTTAGGGCAGGAGATTACTTATGGGTTCACTGGAGGTTACCAGGCTACAGTCCCTAGAGCCTTTATAAGCCTAGCTACGTTAATCTCAGGTTGCCCAAATTGTCCTTTGTTAGATGGACATACTTTACAGATCAGCACCTACTCCCTGTCCATGAGGGATATGGGTGCCACCCCAGGAGGAATTTAACACTTGCCCAGGTTGCGCTTGAAGGTCACTGAGGAGCTCTGCTTCACACGAACTGGAAGCTTATTCCAGAGCAGTAGCAATCTCAGAGATCTCCCTCTCCAACATTATCTATTAATGGCACTGAAAAGGGAGATCCCTAGTACGAGCAACTCCACCATTTGATTTGCAGATGTGCAGCATTTAAATCAGGTTGGGGTCAGACTGCCCTGTCAACCAGATACAAGTCACCTCTCAGTAGCCTATATGATAGGGAGTACAGTGACAAGCCTTTCAAGTCTGTCCACATAGGTCATGGTTTGGAGGCCCTGTACCTTAGTGAGAAACCTCTGCAGTCTCTCCAGTTGCTGCCAGTGTATGGAGAGATGCACACAAGGGAGCATTCATTCCTCAACTGTACAAATTTTCAGAATGTCTGTATTTTTGCCTCGTATTTTTGATCCGTTTTTCATTTTTGTCTGGCAAATCAATAGCATTTCATTAAGGGTTGAAGTGAAAAAATAACTAGGCATACGAGTTAAAGACTTCATACCCTTCAAAAAATTCATGCCAATACAAAATGTGCTATTCTATCAACTTTCTAATGCTAAAAATATTTAAGAAGTGTCCTCATTTTTGGATCTTTGTCCTCCCATTTATGATTTCGTCCCGATTTCTTGCTCCAAGAGGTTGAGAAGTTAATATTGTACTCTACTTGACCCTAAAATCAGACCATTAACAAAGTGGGGTTATAATCCTTAAACCTTGATTCAATGCCTTTACTTGAGATGTGCAACGTAAAAGGCTTTCATTACCACAGTGGAAACCTAGTGGGCACAATTCAGATTGCTGTCAACCTGTTCCCAGATCTCACATCACTGGGTTTAAACTTAGATGGATGGTGTCAATATTGTAATTAGTGGGAATTCCACTTTGCCAAGTGGGATAATAGCACACTTTTGCATTTAGTTTTAGACAGTGATTTTGATTGCGAGTGTATTACAGGAGGGACTACCATTGTCAGGGGATGCAATAATAGTGCCTAGTTAACCATCAGCAAGCTCAGTAAGCAAGGCCACCTACTTTAGCCTAGAGTTCCAAGAAATAGATTCCAAACAGTAAACAGCCCAGTACAGGATTCTTGCATTATGCCACTGGTGATGGGTCTACTGGCAGAGGTGGAGTCACCAACTTTGACGGTATGTATTCTGTTGGTAAGCCAATTAGTTACCCACTGAGGGCTGCAAGGGTTAACATTCAGCTGGGAGAGAGAGTTTCAATGTCACCCAAGTAGTAGATTGGGTCAGAGGCTTGGTTCATTCTAGATGCACAGTATGCACCACCTTACCTTCATCCTGGCCTTTTGAGACTCTCAATGTAGTCTACCAGATTCTGTAATCACAATCGACCCTTAAAGCCAAACTGGGTTGGTCTAGAGTTTGACTGCCTAAGTCTTTGTTGAGAAGGTCCATGAAGATCCTTTCCATGGCCTTGCAGATGAGGCTGTTTAGACTTATGGGTCTATAGTTCAAGGTAGATTGATGGCCCCCTTTATGCAAGGGGATTACTGTTGCTGTTCTCCATTCTGCTGCTACAAAGCCAGTTCACAGGCTATGGTTAAAGAGAATGGTAAGTGGGTCAGCTAGGTCCTATTTTAGATTGCTTAGTAAGCAACCTGGGATATCTGGTTCCATTCAGGCAGCGTTTTTGGCCTTGGAAAACACAGATATGACTCTAGAGATACTAGGTAGAGAACTGGTGTCTGGTATGTTTTGTGGTAGGGCTGGTGGGGATGGGGGGGGTGAAGTCTCCAATAAATCTGGCTGGTAGTGAGAGTGGTACTATCTACTACCAGTTCAGCACAGATGGGCAATCCCTTTTAGATTTCAGACAGTTAAATGCCTTAGGATTGTCCTTTGCTTGGGATGCTATTTTTAGCTTCATTATTAACTTTAGAGGTAATCTGTGGAGGGAATTCTGCAGAGGTAGTTGCCTCTTGTTCTTTGACATCAGTTTTTTCCTTTTCTTATACAGTTTATACTAGATGTCCAACAACATGGCTTTTTTTTTAAAGGAAGGCCTGGTTTTAATCCGCTTAGGTACAGCCAAGTCTATACAGTTGCCAAGATTATACAGGGCATGTGTACATCTCTGCATAGTGTTATGGGAAAAGACCAGCTTATTAAAAAAATGTATATTTCAGTTTATTAATGCTAGGATTAAAAAAGCAAATAAAATTTATCTGCAGGGCTGGGAAAAATACAGCTTCATAAGCCAACTGCGTCGTTGCTAGGGCAGGTTTGAAACATCCAAGGTCAGAAACAAAACCCCTTGGAAGCAGGTGAATCATGTACAGGAAGGTGTTCATGTGAAGTCTGAGGCAAAAATCACAAGGGATGAGTACATTTGCAAAGTTCTCTAGGACAGTCATAACGTAATGAAATTGCATGAGCAGTTTGATTAGAAAATGTATAAAAAAGACAAGTTTTTGTATGTAAAGGGAGAATGCTTCAAGAGCTGCGAAGACTCCCAGCACTGTAAAAATAAAATTTCTGTTTGCACATTCTGAAGTGTTCCTGACTAAAGGCATGCAATGTAAATTCTTAATGTTATTTATGACTAAATTTGGTGCAGTTCTCTGGATCAGAACTTTGGTATTGCTGCAGGACAGTTCTGGAATAGGGCCCACAGATATTCTGCGAATTCCACACTGCTTTGTATGGAATTGTCAGACTCAGATGTGCAGCTATTGTGTGTGTAAACATACTAGCCTTGGCAGGGAAACTGTTTTGTAAAGGGAAAAGGGTTGGTTTGCAGTTTTGGTTTGCAGTTTGACAATTTTAGCAAATGTAAGTGCATGACAGTTTGTAGTATAACTTCATGACTGTTTGCAGTACAAGTGCATGACTGACTGAGTGGTTGTAAGATATACAAGTAATAGTGGGAGGGCCCCACAGTAAACGAGTCTAGTAAATGTGCATATACAGTAAAGGACAAATCAACACAAGGAGGTGCCTTGTGTTGAGAGCGATATACAAGTAATAGTGGGAGGGCCCCACAGTAAACGAGTCTAGTAAATGTGCATATACAGTAAAGGACAAATCAACACAAGGAGGTGCCTTGTGTTGAGAGCGGTACCCTCAGGACTGAATGGTTAGTATGAGAGATGTTTTTATTCTGCCAATGTATGAAAGTATGAGAAGAAAAGAAAAAGTTAAAAGCTAAAAATAAAGTTAAGTTCATGAGCTTATCACATGACAGGACGTAAAGGTATGTGTTGAAATAAATTCATGAGCCCAAAAGCATGCTGGGACTTGACAGTACGACTGTGAAAGTACCCTCAGGTGGTCAAGTTCTGGACATAGTACTTATCCACCCCATTACCCCAACTGCAATGTTGGAGCTGTAACTTTTGAGCTCACACAGGGACAAAAGCAAGGGAGTGCTGTGGGAAAAGGCTGATCGAAACTTCTCCTTGGTTGCTGCACGATGACAGACTTCCTACCCTTCCCTCCATGGTGTGTGGATTACTAGTTATTTTTCGGTCTTCAGAATTGCCAGAAGACAGGAGTTGTAAGGCAAGATTTTTATTACTGATTTATAAAAGAAAAATGGGAGCAAAGATGAGCAAGATCAAATCCCTGAAAAGGGAACACCTGCATATTTTATGTATTTTAATTATGGGAAGGAAAGTTGTAAATATCTGTATGACTGGTTTCAGCTTACTAAGAATTGTGCTGGTGGGGTATTTCCATTAAATGGACCTTATAAGACTAAATTGCTGACACTGAAAGGCATTTTGGAAGAAAAGCAAAGTGGGGAACAAATGACAGCACTTTATAGGTTCATACTAGGCTATCTGCCCTGGGGCAATTATAAGCCTAGCCCGATTCTGTATGGCTTACGCCACCCCTTGATTTGAGTATACTGTGCCCTTTTTAAGGTTTAGTTTACTGTGCCTCTGTCTAATAGTGACACGGGAGTAATCCCTGGGACAAACCTACGATCCCCCATCCACTTAGAGATTCTTCTTGAAGAGATTCAGTGAGGTGCTCTGCCTCACATGAACTGGAATTCTATTCCAGAGCGAAGGGAGCCTCTGGGTTATGAACCTGTCCCTCCAGCAAGTTCTATTTATTTCTGTGCTGAGGTTCAAGTCCCTCAAGCGTGTGGCTCTAAGGGATTTAGATTTACTGAGGTGGAGCATGGATTTGACATAGCTTTGTATGTCAGGCATAGATTTGACATAGCTTTGTACGTCAGGCATAGATCGCCTCGAAGTAGGCGGTATGCAACTGAGTAGAGCTGGAGTTTTTTTAACCGAGCAGCATATGGCATCTGTTAGAGACCCTTGATCCTCTTGGTGAGATACTTTTGGGGTCTTTCTAATTGCTGCAGGTGTTGGGTAAGGTACATCCCAAAAGGGGCATTGTATTCTATGATGGACCCGATGAGGCATGAATAAAGGGGCACGATTACCTCTCTTGATCTAGATGTGAAACCCTTCATGATGAGGTGGGCTATGTAGAAGGTCTTTCTAACCACTTTGGCAATGTGGTTTTCAAAGGAGAGATTGCTATCAACTTGGGTCCCCAGGTCCCTAATAACTTTCTCTGTACTTAATGGGTTTCCCCAGGTCCCTAATAACTTTCTCTGTACTTAATGGGTTTCCGCCCATGTGGTAATTTGTGGGCACATTGTTTTTGACAAAGGGTATGACTATACATTTTTTGGCATTTAGCTTTAAACCATGGTGCTGCTGGCACCAGTTATCTGTCCGAGACCTTTTTGAAGGATGTTTGTGTCAGCTGGAGAGTTGATTATGGCGCCCAGTTTGCAGTAGTCTGCGAACATGGCGAGCCATAGTCCTCCCACGTTTGCCTGTACCTCAGAAAAGTATATACCGAACAAGAGTGGTCCCAGGACAGAACCCTGTGGGACGCCACTTGTGACCAGTTTCAAGTCTGACATGGCTCCAGCAACTCTCACTCTGTGGGTTCTGTCTTTGAGCCAGTTTGCGACCCATCTTGTGACATAGGGGTTTATATTTAAGCTGGATAGCATATCTATAATACCCGAGTGGGATATTGTGTCAAATGCCTTTGACAGGTCCAGATAGGCTGTGTGGACTACCTTCCCTTCATCTATGGCTTTGGTGACAGTTTCAAAGAAGTCAACCAGGTTCAAAAGGCAGGATCTGCCCTTGACAAAGCCGAACTGGGTAGAATTTAGTGTATGTAGGTCCCCAATGTCTTTATGAGCTCCATGATGATCCTCTCCATAGCCTTGCAGACTAAGCTAGTCAGGCTTATGGGGCGATAGTTTCCAAGGTCCGTAAAGGCTCCACCTTTGTGGTGTGGGACCACTGTTGCTGTACGCCATTCTGTGGGCACATATCCTGTAGTGAGGCTGAGACTGTATAGCCGTTTTATTTGAGGGATTAGTTCCTCTTGTAGTTCATGTAGGATGCAACCTGGGCTGCCATCTGGTCCCATGGAAGCAGTGTTTTTTTTGCTTTGGAGAGGGCAGCCTTCACCTGAGCATCTGAGATGTTTGGGAGGCAGCCCTCTGCCGGGATAGATACTTGCTCTTTTGGGGTGGAGAAGTTTGCACTGAACCTGCCTGCCAGGATATTGGCGATGTCTGTGGGTTCAGTGTATTTGTCGTTTAGAATAAACTCAGAACAAGTCTGGGAGTTGCATCCCAGGTTTCTAACATAACTGAAAAAAGCCTTACGATTGTCTTTGGTGTCCTGTGCAATTTTTCTCTCGAAGCTGGCCTTGGAGGATTTTGAGGGATCGTAATTTTTTGCTAGTACTGATCAGAGATGCCTTCCCTATTAGGGATTTTGCTCCATCATGTAGTAGCTTCCTCCTTCTGTTGTACAGTTTATTTATGGCAGGGGTCCACCAGACTGGACGCCTGCCTTTGGATGATTGGATCTTGGTTTTGTTTGGGATGGCATGATCCATGCATTCCTGGAGATGTCCGTAGAATGCATTTATATAGGATTCTGCAGTTTGGGCTGTAGTTTCCACTGGCCCTGGGGCCTTGAAGGATTCCACTTCGGTTTTGAGAAGTGAGAAGTTCGCTTTTGAGAAGTTCGCTTTTGAGAAGTTTTTCACTGTGGTTTTCTGGGCTGGGGGTGGGGTCGGGATGTGGACATCCAGTGAAATTAATTTATGGTCTGATCTTACCAATGAAGGATATACTTCTGGTGTGGAGCATAGAGTCCCCATGTTGGTAATGATCAGGTCTAGTATGTTGTCCCCTCTTGTGGGAGTAGTGACTAGTTGTTCCATAGCATTTGAGTTTATAATTTCCAGGAATCTTTGGGCTAAGGTGCTGGGGCTTGAGTAGTACTCCCAGTCAATGTTTGGGTAGTTGAAGTCGCCCAATATAATGGCGTTCAGAGAGATCTTCATGTTCTCCAATGTTTTCAGGAAGGCCGAATGGGATTCCTGACTGAGAGGGAGGTCTGTAGGATGCTATAAACTGAAAAGCAGTCTTGCCAACTGTTAGTTGCACATGGATGGTCTCCGATACTTCGTGCAATGCCACTAACCTGCAGGTGTGGATATCCTTGATAAATATGGAAACTTCCCCTCCTTTTGTGGTTCGGTCCGGGTTTTGGGGCTGAAAAGCATGATACGAGGTATAGCCTGGTAGTGCTGGGGTGCTCTCTGGAGCCTTGAACCAGGTTTCTGTCACTGCACAGATATCGATGTTCTCCATACTGAGGAGAGCTTCGAGTGCGTGCATCTTGAGGTTAAGACTTCTGGCGTTTAGCAGCATTACCCTTAGTTTCTTGTTCCTTGTGCTGTCTATGGGGGTGGGTTTGACTTTTGAGCCTTGCCTAAAAAAGGCACTGTGGGGGTGGCAAGAGCCTTTGCCAATATCCGAAAGCCCAGTGGTGACAGGTGCAAGCTGTCCCTAGCGAAGCAACATGGCTTGTCGAGCAGGTCATCCCAGGCTGACAGACACTGGATCCCCTTTGAATGACACCAAAATTTTAGCCAATTGTTAAAATCGATCATTTTGTCTTTGTACTGTGGCATCATTCTAGGTGAGGGTAAGATGCTGCTCAAGGTCAGGGTCATACCAGCCTGGGCTACATGATCAGAGAGCTCCTCTATGTCTCTTTTCATGTAGTCCAGGGAGGTACATCTCAGGTCATTCACACCAGCATGTACAATGACTTTAGTCATATTTGTATTTGCTTTGGAGTGACCCGAGTGCTTGCATTGTGTCGGATCCTAGCACCCAACAGGCAACTCACCGTGACCTTCTCTTTATTCAGCCTGGTGAGCGGGACGTCAGTGTGTCTGACAATAGAGTCACCTATAACAAGAGTATCAGGTGTGTTATTCAGCCTTAAGGGCTGCGGCTGCTTGGCACACTGACTTTGTGGGTTGTGTTGTGTGCGTTTTGTTTTGAGGTAGCGTTTGCTTGGATGTCTGCTTTGGGCATCTGTTGCTTAGGTAGATTTTTATTTAGAGCCTCCGAGTATGTTTTTGTGTATTTATGTGCTTGGTTCGCTGATGTGGTGGGACTGTGATACTGGAATTGTGTTGTGTGAAGTTACCTTCTCCTCCTGACTGGTTACACCAGTTTTGAGATGAGAGAGCTCAGCCTCCAGTTTGGCTAAATAGTTGCATCTCTCACATATATTTGAACCTGTTTGGAGAAGGAGAGGGTTGTCCGTGTACATGAGACAGTTGTAACACTGCCTCAAAATTCCCAGATTCACCAGCTGGACTGGAGAGGAAACCATTGACTGACCTTTGGACATGCTAGAGTAACAGGGAAACTGAATTTAAGATGGACCAAGAGAGGACAGGGTAATCGTAGAGAGTATAATAGTAAGTAGTGCTTATGGTTTAATAGTGCTAACTTGTAGGATTACTTAACTGGACCAGTGAAGGGCCTTAGAATGAGAATATGGTGTTCAAATTGAGAGAGAGAGCAGTTCTAAGGGAAAAAGTGAAGAGCAGACTTTGTGGAGCCAGGAATAGTTTAAACCCAATTAGGTGGCGCTGCCAGTTATTGCGCTATGCTCAAAACAGCGCAAAACCGCGCACAAGAGGGTTTTAAGAGAGGAAGATGGAGTTTCGGAATTGACCCAAAATGCCAATAATACTACAGTTTCAAGTCAGTAACCACTCCCACAGGGGCAGGCAGGCTGCTCAATGTTTTTCACTGCCACTGATCAACAGAGAGACTTTCCTTTAGCCCAAGCAAAAAATGGCCTCACAGAAACTTACAGTTCAAGAACAGCAAGCCTGTAACTGAACTTTAACAGTCAGAAAAGTGGGAAAAAAGCAAGATTTGTTTTTTTGTTTTTTCAGAGATAGCAGAGGTTAACAAGTATCAACAAGTTATAACAGTGCAGTAAATGACCCCACACAAGAGTGCTAGGCCAAAGACAGATAAAATGCAAGTTTTGAGAAAAAAACGATTTTAAAAATAAGTGCAAACAGGAAATTCAGTAAACCGCTCTAGATTGTGCTCTAAATACAGTTACTACTGCAGAAATCAGATTTAACAAGCCAGAAAATGCTCAAAATAGGCAGCTATGCAGAAAAACTTGCAAATAAACAGAGGAAAAATACTTAAAGTCTCAAAATTGGCTCCTTTCTTCTCTTAGCGTTTTCTCCTCTTGGTGGGTGCTTCAACAGCCAACAAGCCTGAAAAGACGCCAAAACCACGAGGCAACCAGGTTTTGAGAGGAAGATGTACAGTGAAGCACTTAAAAGGGAAAAGGAGTTGTCATTAAGAGGGTTGCAGGATGTTAAATTGTTACAACAAGAGGTTAAAAAGGCAGTACAGACCAGTAAAAAAGGGATCCCTTTATCCTGTCTTAGCAGGTTTGGAACAAACTGAGGATGGCTAAAACAGAAACCTCTGAAGAGGACGATAATCCTCCAGTAGCTACTGCACCCCCATATGCATCAGTACGGGTACCTCCTGTACAAGACTCTCAGACCCCCCCCTTATCCTTTGGTCTACTGTCCATTAGACAGTTTTGCATGATACTGGTACATCTCAAAATGATTCCCCTGTTCAATCTTCATCTTCTGAACAGGCATCTGCAGTCAAGGGGGGTTCTTCCTATCCTTCGCAGATAGCTTCTACTTCCCCAACAGGAGCATTAGTATTAGACACTAATATCTCACCATACGCGCTCACATGACAGGGTAAAACAAGAGATTACCTCTGGAGGGGATCTATTGGCACCTCTCAGGGAAATTTCAGGGGGGGTTAGCAATAGGGAACTTGTTCATAGTCCTTGGACCCCTGCTGATTTGCATACCATGTCTAAAAGTTTTCCAAATATTAGAGATGATCCATTAAAAGTCACGGAAGAATTAAAAACTATAATAGTACGTTACAATCCTACTCAGATTTAAATCAACTATGGGTAGTTACTTCAGATGAAATAAAGAAGTTACTGGAAGAGGCTGAAACAGATTTCATTCTCGTAGGGAATGCATTAACAGATAACAGCACTGTTAAACAAGATTACGGATGTGTGTCAAGACTGATTGGTCTAAACTACAGGCATGTAAACAAAGTAAAGGGGAAGCCCCTGCAGACTGAGTCACCTTAAATCAGTATTTGCTAGATATTCAGGAATACCAGACCCAGAAGAGCAAGCTAAGCCAGCTATCCACAACAGCCTTTGTGCAGCCTCTGCAAGCCCCTGTACAAAATCAAAGCAAGTGCTCATACTTGGTGTTTAAGTGATTCAAATCACTGTAGAGTTTCAGGAAAAATGAAGGAAAGATACTGAGGATAAGCTGTTAACTTTACAAAACTGGGCAGCTGGAAAACCCAAGGGGTCAAAGTAGAAGCAGGGGAAGGGGTAGAGGAATTGCTAGAGGATTTAGCAAAAGTGCTGGTCGAGGGGAACAAGGTGCAGCTGGATGGCAACGAGCTGGCAGTGCCCCTCCAGCTTCATCTTATACATCTTGCTTTAAATGTGGAGAAGCAGGACATTGGAGGGGGAGTGCCCACACAGGCAAATGCAGAGAGCCCAAGATACTTGGACTGAGTGGCAACCAAATTATAATAATGAAGTTTTTCCTCCACCACCACCTCCCTCAGATTGGAAGGAGTCAGGAAGCTCCATACTGACTAGGTCAATAAAATAAGTAAATCTTAACCCTCTGCCAATAGAACAAAATGGGCCCCATGTCCAGATGAAAAGAAAAAAAAAAAAACACACACATTTCTGGTTGGCACTGGAGCTACTAGGTCAGTGCTAAAACTTACTTCAGTCAAATACCAGTATCTGAGCATAAAATAAAGGCAGTTGGAATAACAAATACTATGGTATCCTGTTTCAGAACCCATCCCCATTTCTTTAGGTCCAATTGAAGAAAGGTATTCTTTCCTTTTGAGTACTACTGCACCAGTAAACATACTAGGAAGAGATTTGTTATGCAAGCTGGGTTGTACTATTTACTGTACCCCAGAAGGGGTGCATCTAAATGTTCCAACAGAATCGGGGGGGGGGGTAATGGCGGTTTTAGCAGAAGCTGAGGAACAGCCTGCTGGAAACACACAAGCAAATGAGTTACTATAGCAGGTACCTGCCAACTTGTGGGCTACGCACACTAATGAAGTAGGTATACTGAAATCAGCAAAACCAGTAAAAATAAAAATGAAATCCATCAAAATCACTCCCCAGAGTTCCACAATATCCACTAAAGCCAGAAGCAGTGCAGGGTATCAAACCTGTAATTCAATCTCCAATACAGCAAGGAATACTACCAGCTAAAAGCCCTTGTAATACTATGTTTCCAGTGAAAAAGCCAGGAAAGGATTCTTGTAGATTTGTACACAAAGGCTGTAAATAATGGGGATGGGTTCCTGTTCCAAATCCAGCAAAAATACTGAGTTGCATATCACCTGCAACTAGTTATTTTTCTACGATAGGTGTAGAAAAGAATACTGAACAGAAATCTATTCACCCTAACAGTCAGTTTGTTTGCTTTTACTTAACAGGGAAAGCAATATACATGGACATGTTTGCCACAAGGATGTACTGAATCATTATTTTCTTAAATTCTAAAAAAAAGATTAGGAGAATGCGACATTTCCAGGTGAGTCTGTTAGTACAATATGTAGATTTACTAATAGCATCAGACTTTCAGCAATATCAGCAGGACACTGAATCTGACTAGCCTTGCAAAAAAGGGACAAAGTGTCTAGAAAAAACTAGAACTGTGGTCATTTCAGGTAGGTTATCTTGGTCATTTAATATCCCAGGGTAGCAGGCAAGTGTTACCATCTCATACGGATGCAAACTCTAATGCCCCACATCAGACTACTCAGACAGCTTAGGTCTTCCTGGCTATGACAGGATACTGTAGACAGTGGATCCCTAACTACGCAGAAATTACCAAACCTTTGACCAATCTGTTAAAGCAGGATACACCAGAGCCTCTCCTTTGGAATAGTGAAGAGGAAAATTAATTTCAGAACTTGAAGCAAGCTTTAGCTACTGCCCAGCTTTGGGGTTACCAGGATAGAATAAACCTATTTTATATTGTCATGAAAGAAATGATTTGCTCAAGGAGTACTTGCACAAATGCATGGGGACAGCTATCGTCCATTGGCTTATTACAGCACTTTATTCTGTTGCAAAAGGGTTTCTATCTTGTTTTAGGGGAGTTGCCGCTGCTGCCATTCTAGATAATCTGGCACAATCGTTGGTGCTGGGAGGGATCTCACAGTAGCTGTCCCTCATTCTGCAGCATCTCTTGCTTAAAAAAAAAACTCAACCACTCTAGACTGCACGTCTAACTAGATATGAACTTTCACGTCTTTCGGATCCATCTATTTCTCTGACCCACTGTCCTGTTCTAAATCCTGCATCTCTGTTGCCTACTGTTGAGCATGGTTGTGTGCAACTATTGGCTTTCTCCTAGAGAGGACTTAAAGGACACTCCTATACCCAATTCAGACATGCATTGGTTTGTAGATGGCTCCTGTGGAGGAGGTCAAACAGGAAAGTTGATCTCTGGAATAGTCTGCACCGAAGAAACAATATTGACACACACACAGACAGACAGACAGACAGACAGACAGACAGACAGACAGACAGACAGACACACACACAGACACACACACACACAGACACAGACAGACACAGACAGAGACAGACACACACAGACAGACATACACAGACAGACAGACAGACAGACACACACACACACACAGACAGACACACACACACACAGACAGACACACACACAGACAGACACACACAGACAGACACACACAGACAGACACAGACAGACAGACACAGACAGACAGACACAGACAGACAGACACACAGACAGACACACACAGACAGACACACACAGACAGACACACAGACACACACAGACACACACACAGACACACACACAGACACACACAGACAGACACACACACAGACACACACACAGACACACACACAGACACACACACAGACACACACACAGACACACACACAGACACACACACACAGACACACACACACAGACACACACACACACAGACACACACACAGACACACACACACACACACACACACACAGACACACACACACACACACACACAGACACACACACAGACACACACACACACAGACACACACACACAGACACACACACACAGACACACACACACAGACACACACACACAGACACACACACACACAGACACACACACACAGACACACACACACAGACACACACACAGACACACACACACACACACACACACACAGACACACACACAGACACACACACACACACACACACAGACACACACACACACACACACACAGACACAGACACACACACACACAGACACAGACACACACAGACACACAGACACACACACACACACAGACACCAAACCTGGCTCATGTCTTAATGGTTTTCTTAAGTGGGAAATGGATACAAATAAGACTGGTGAACTAAATCTAGTTTTTGGCTCACAGACACACCAAACCTGGCTCATGTCTTAATGGTTTTCTTAAGTGGGAAAGGGATACAAATAAGACTGGTGAACTAAATCTAGTTTTTGGCTCACCCAACCTGGCTCATGTCTTAATGGTTTTCTTAAGTGGGAAATGGATACAAATAAGACTGGTGAACTAAATCTAGTTTTTGGCTCACAGACACACCAAACCTGGCTCATGTCTTAATGGTTTTCTTAAGTGGGAAATGGATACAAATAAGACTGGTGAACTAAATCTAGTTTTTGGCTCACCCAACCTGGCTCATGTCTTAATGGTTTTCTTAAGTGGGAAATGGATACAAATAAGACTGGTGAACTAAATCTAGTTTTTGGCTCACAGACACACCAAACCTGGCTCATGTCTTAATGGTTTTCTTAAGTGGGAAATGGATACAAATAAGACTGGTGAACTAAATCTAGTTTTTGGCTCACCCTTTTGGGGAGAGGTTTACTGATCAATTATCTTGACTCCATACCAGAAGAGTCGGTCAACGTTTGTCTTAGACAGCAGATTTAGAAATTTGTATGTTGTGTATGCTAATGTTAACAGCTCACATACCTGATCTAGCAAGTTGCCAAAACAGTACTTGAGAAGCACCTAAAGAAAAAACTCACCTGTAGACTGCAGTGATGCAGTGGTGGATATAGTCCCACCAGTCCCCACTGTTTGGAATGCTGAATCTGTCTGGATGGTATAAGCAGAGAAGACAGGCTCCTTTGGAAATCTTATTCCATGGTCATTGTCCACCTTAGGTGGTGTGCTCATGTACTTCATACAAAAGATGAAAAAGAAACTGATTAAAGTGGAAAATGCACAAAGTAAAGCAAACTGAAGTTTCACTGCATAGTGCAAACTACTAGGCTAACTAATAGATACATACATTTAGATTACAGCTCAAACTTAGAGGACCTCTGAAAGGAAACTAGCACAAATGCATGAGCTCAGTAAAACTCAACCTCCCACCTACATTACCCTCCACCAGCAGACCAGCTACCAGTGGTGTACCATAAAGATTTGTGCTGGGCCCCCTACTGTGGGATCTATTTCTCAGAAGTCCAGGTAAAAAGATGTCCTGTGGCTTACCAAGTTTGCAATGACTGCAAAATGGGTGCAATCAAGTCTCCGTGATGTTGACATGCTACAAAAAGGACTTGCACAGACAAATGATTGGTGCCAAAGCCACAAAGTGTCAACCCTTTTGGCAAAAGAAAAGCATATAAATTACATTAACAGTAACCCCCTTAGCCAAAACTCTATGGAGAGAGTTGGAAACGGGTTGATAGCATTCTCACCGCATCCACAGTGGTAAGGAAGGCCCTTTTGTATTACTTGATGTGCAAGGGCTCATATCCAGAGCCAAGGATGGTACAAGTCCCCTGTACTCATCCCACAGACCCCAAATTCAGTACAATGCTTCCTTATGTACGTACCTCACTAGACAACTGCAGCAGCTGGAGAGACCTCCGGTTTCTGAAAGAAAATTCAGGGCCTCCAACATAGGACCTACATTTTCAGACTGAAAGCCCAGTCACTGTACTCTGCATCTTATAGGCTGCAAAGGTGCAACCCGTGCCTGGCCTACAGAGCAATCTCAGGCCCTGCCCTAATGGAAATGCTGCAAATCCACAAATCAAATGGGACAAGATTCACTCGCTCTAGGGATCTTAACCTAGCCTACGACATTAACAAGACATGCTTGAGAGATGTCTCAGACTACCACTACTCTGGAACAAACTCCCAATTCACATAAAATAGAGCTCCTAAATGACCCTATTTAAGTGCAACAGACAACTGATGGGAGACCATAAATATACCCCAGGGTGTCACCTATATTACCCCTTGGTGAAGAGCAGTCTGTGCAGATCAGACTTCTGCTGCAAATATAGGACCATACAACTTGGTCAATAAGGGAAGGGTACAACATTGCTAGGCTTATAAAGGCCCTAAAGCCAACAGCCTCGTAACCTCCTATGAACAGGTTCTGCACAGGACTGTAGTTCTCTATTTTGCTAGGTGCACTAGAATACTTTGAACAAAACCCATTAGCAAAGCTTAATGATCCCTTCACATTCTGGTTCTCCTACAGATTCTCAGGAATGCATAAAAAAAACTTTCTAAAGACATAGGAAAATGCAGCCATCTTAACCTACTGTAGATATACTTCACCTGCAGTGCTGCACAGCTCTTCAAACAAAAATTTTAAGGCCCACACTCAGATGGCACGTCCATACCCCTGTTAAAGTCTGCATAATCCCAAATACCCTCAACTAAACCTCTCCCCCAAAAATGTAATATGGCACAAACTGAGGTTCTGTAAAAACTCAGTCAAGTAACTAGAAGGCAGTTACGAGATTTCATACTTGTATACATTCATCTCCTAAATTCAGCAAGTCCAATTATAATTTGCTGTATTTAAGATCAATGCAAGTCTGCCTGTAACATTTACACTTACTTCAGATGCAAGTTTAAGTCTAAATTTTGTAACCTTGTGGGCCATTCATCTAGCGATTCAACTTGGTAAGGATTAATTCAATTTTAACTCATCCTGAAGTCTACACACACTGAACTTGCCGTTACACAAAAACACTGGGGAAAAAAGTGAACCTTCACACATCACTGCTGATGTCCCAAAAGATTGTGCCAGCAGTGACGCGAGAACACTGAGGAGTTTAAAAGGAAGATAAAACTTGCACATTTACATCTCCAGTAAGTTAACCCTTACTGAATAAAGTAATGTTCTGTAAAAGCAGAATCCTTAAAGCTAGACACAAGTAGGGCTTCCCACGGATTCCTGGCCTAACTAGAACACTGGAGACAAGTGTGTAGATGGGTATAGTGATACAGGAATTCTGCAGAGCATCAATTAGAAGGGAATCCTATTTAATGAGGAGCTAAACTACCTTAGTGGGTGGTACAGCACAGGCCATGATGAGCAGTGTTAAAACTAAGTGGACAATGTTTCATGGCTAAACACTTTAGTGTCCGAGAGTGCAGAGGTGTACTTATCAGCATTGAACAGAAAAAGCTCCACTTTGCCATTTTTGATTGGCTCATATGCCGGTATTCAAGCCTATCAAAAATCAAAGCATCTCTCAAGCAACTGGAACAGACTTAACTGGCATCTACCAATCCCCATGGGTGCTGGTTAAGTGAGACTTTACTATATTTACAAAATCTTGTAAAAAACAGTTTGGCTCCACAAGGGGGTGATAAGATGTCAGACTGACATCCAGGTAACTGCAGAAACTGGAATCAAATTAGATTACTAAAAAAAAACTGCACAAACTGGATCCAAACAAAAGCATGTGGAGGAGACTAACAATGACCCGAGAACACTTCAGCAAGTACTTGCAGTATTTTATCTATTTAGTAGGTCAAATAGTGGGGATATTTCTCAGGACTGGATGCATGCACTTATTAAAGCTGTCTTTAAAGGAGTACCGCACCCACAGACTCAAAAAACATGTTTAAAACATCATGGCATGATGTTTCCTACACTTTAGCAACACTCTGGGATTATTTACAGGATTTTAAATATTTTTATATGTAATTCCAGACTGACCACCTGGAGGCTGGCATATTGACGTGGTTTGGATAAATCAGGTTGCCATCCAGTATCCCAGAAATTGTTGTTTGGCTCAAAAATGTTACGTCATGCAGGCCTCCCTTTGCCTAAAGTTCCTGTCATTTCATAGATGTTGCATGCGTACAAAGTACTGAGTAAAACAGAACAGTGTAAGTAACATTCCCTGCTGCTGGATGACTACTTACAACAGAAACGGTGCAAATGCCACAGAACACACTCAAAGTGCTGTTTACTGCTGCCTTTTTTTCTAATTTAGTTTAAATGGCACTAATTTGAGAGAGAATGAATTCCAGTCCATTTACTTCTCCCCTCCCCCATAACACTTAGCTTCCCTAGCTGTCAAAGTCCTGAGGGTAAGTCCTGAGGGTAATTTGACCTGGTAATTCCACCGATTAGCAGATCTCAGCAGGGTGCTTGACTCATGTAATTTAATCTTTGCTCTAGCATTTCCTTTGTTAGAGGGGACATTTTTTTGCTGCACTATAGCCATGGCCTTGACTGCAATCATATCCAGTAAGGTCTTGCACCAAGGAGCTAAAGAATAAAACATTTATACTATTAACCAGTTTAGATCTTTAAGTGTTAAGGTATCACTTCATGCTTCCACCTTGTTAAAAATTGAGGTTTACATGTGTTTTTACTCCACTGGTTGGTTTGCAAAAAAAAACACCTTTTGCAGTGTCCCCGGATTTGTCTTTGTACATACAAACCACATTGCTATATTTCCCCTTCCTTTTTCTTGTGTCCAGAAGTCACTTAAAGTAAAATTTTTATTGATTTTTTTTTTTTAAATAAAGGACATTAAGGTTAACTTACCTTGAATCAGATAATGGATGCCACTGCAAAGAATCACTGTTGAAATATTTGTGCATGGACAAAATCCCTTACTAAATCTATTTGCCAGCCTCCAGTTCAATTGGTGCTATGGCTTTAATATACTGGTGTGTTTGCTCATGCCTTCCAAATCTCTACCATTACATACCAGTTTTGCAGTGTAGTAACCACCCGACATGCCCATACACCTTTAGCCATCAATATGCAGCTACTCCTGTTCATGTGAGTATGTGAATTCATTTTCAGACTTAAGGTGTGGAAGCTGCACTGAATTCTAGGTGCTTGTTCAGGTTTCACATGGTGCTTGCTTAGAGCTACTCTCATGTTAAGCCACTATGAATATGTTGCACTGCCACCTCTGATACCAGGGTAATATTTTAATCTTTCTATTCCCGCACTGCACACTAGCAGTATCTAGTGCAAATACAACAGAGAAGTATGCAAGCGATACACCACCTAAGCATCATTTGCCTTACAGAATGTACAAGTATGCATACCAAATTTGTGTTTCCAAACATCGGTGTTACTACACTACTACTGAATAAAATGAACAGCACTCAGGCTGGGGGAAGGACAAGGGAGCCATGACATCACAGAATGGGTGGGTCTTATTTTAGTTAGAATCAGAGGACGGCTGTGGTGATGTCACTTTGGGGGAGGGAACTAATTAAAAAAAAAAAGTACCTGGACTGCCTGGCCTCGATGTCAGTAATTAGGTGACTCCAGCAAGCTTTATTCAAACGTGAGAATCATTTTGTAAGTGAAACCATCACAGTATGAGAAGGTAGGCTTCTGTTACAGAAGTAAGGGGAATTATAAAAATTGTAAATGCTTTATTGTTTTTGCTTTACAGAGGACAATGTAAATAGGGAGGAAAAGGGCCGTGAAGTTGAGGAATACATTAGAGAAACCTGTTGTACTCCTTTAAGGGAAGGGAATTAGGACAAACCCATAGTCACAAACCTTCAAGTCTAATTTCATGTTGTGGAAAAATAAATGGAGGCAATATTGGATAAGTTAGTCAGAACTGGATATTTTGGGACTTGAAGCCATACATCAGCATGTGTATGTTGAAAATACATCTATTACAACCTGTAACATGTTCCGTAACAGAACAGCAGCTATGAATGAAAAACTGTTCAGTTATGTAATTTATATAGATTTAACTTAAGCATTTGACAAGGTCATACACAACTGATCAATACATAAGAACTAGGTATAGATTCTTTATCAGATGGATAGCTGCATAACTTATACAGGACATGGCAAGTACACCGCAATTGAACAGGTGAAATTCTTAGTTAGGGTGACCCACAGGGGGTCTTGTCCCAGGCCCTTCCTTTAGATTGCATATTTCAGACTTCATCTGAGGTGTTCTAAAGTCTATTTGCAGATGACCTAAAATTGAGTAAATTGATCACACGTTACAGATGAGGCATGTTTGCAAATGAACTTTACTACACTGACCATTTGGGCACAGCAGAATGCTGAAATGTCTTTCAGCTTTTCCCGGTTAGGGGTCGCCACAGCAGAACTTTGGTCCGCTAAGGATTGGCAGTGGATTTTTATGGTGCAGAGTTGCCAGCCTGACTCCCAACCTTCAAAGAAGGCACACCCATTCATGCACACACCTACCTGCATGTCTAATGTCACTTGACTGCAGGGAGGACATGCAGACTACACACAGAAGATGCCCCAACCGAGAATCAAATGGGAGAGCCTCTTGCTGTGGAGGAGACTATAACCGCTGCACCACCGCAGCCCAGCAGAATGCTGAAATACATCCAAAAATAGAACATTTGGGAGACCAACATTTAATACAGCACGGTGAAACTTCTTATCAGCCAATTGGTTAATGATAGCGATAGAACTATAGCTTGCATAAAACAGTTCTAAAGCCTGAAAAAATAAGAAATCATCAAGTCTTGCTAGTTACATTAGACAAACTTTTATATTGACTATAGAAACCTTGTAAGAAAACAAGCACGAGTAAACTAGAAAGTACAGTGGCAATATACCAAGGTAGCCATAGATGTGAAAATTTAAAGAAATATCTGAACTGGTACACTGCCTCAGATATGCAATGGTTCTTAAGTATATAGGGCATTTAAAGACATCTCTGGGAACATTTAGGGCCATCAAAAAGTACTAGAGATTCAGATAATCTATGTACAAGATTTGTAGGAATGAGAAGTGTACAAATTGGTTCTGAGTGCAGCTGATCAATTTGGTAGTTTGTTCCACGAAAAATATCTAAACTAGTAATTGCTTTAACAGCCTGGACACTTATGAGAAAAAGTTATGTCTTACCATAACGTTCCATCTGTATGGTTGATCCTCTTTCAGTCATTACACATAGGTATCAGTTCAGACCTTGGAACAGAGCTGGCCATTTTCAAAGCTCGTGCCAGCTTCAAACTCTCGAGCTAAACTCTTACCCATAATCCCCCTCTCCCTGCTACCTCAGACTGAGTCTTGCAAGTCAAAAGAAGGTAGAGGCTACCTCTGGTCAAAACTTGAGAACCCGATGGCGAGATCCACTAGAAGCCACAGGAGGGGGAAGGAGAGTCTCGTAATGACTGAACGAGAACCAATACAGATGGAACGTTATGGTAAGACAACTTTATCTGATGTTGTTAATCCTCGTTCATTCCTTATGCATGGGGACAGAGTCCCCAGCTACTACTGTTCCTGGGAGGCTCTCATGGAAGGACATTCCTGAGCACCATAGAACTGAAAGATGCTCTTCCCCTGGAGGCCAAATCCAATTTGTAATGATTGATGAAGGTATGAGGCGTAGCACAAGTTGCAGCTGCACAGATGTCATGTAAAGAAGCTCTGGCATGGAAGGCAGCAGAAGTCATCACAGATCTTGATGAATGAGCTTTCATGGTAGTAGGCAAAGAGATATTATGTTGTGTATAAATGAAGGCCACAGTCCTTCAACCATCTAGCTAATGTGACCTTAGCAACAGATCCTAATCTAGGTCCAGAAAAGGCCAAAAATAACTGGTCAGATTTATGAAAGGGTTTAGTCCTGTTTAAGTAAAAACGGATTTGCCTGTGGATATCTAGGGTATGTGGGCAATACTCTCCTGTTTGAATAATTGGGAAAGAAAACAGGCAATTCAATGGCTTGATTAATGGACATTTCAGAGATCACTTTAGGCAGAAAAGATGGATTAGTTCTCAGACACTGTATGAAAAATCAAGTATGGACTCTTGATGCATAAAGCTTGAAGCTCAGAAATACATCTAGCAGAAGTAATGGTGACCAAAAACAAGGTTTTCCCATGACAAATACTTGGTCGCAAGAAGAGGCTGGTTCGAAAGGTGACCGTCAGAGCTTGTAGAACTAATGATAAATACCATGGGTGAATAGGTTCTCTAAAAGGTGGCTTCAGATGATTCATACCCTTTATGAAGGTCTTGCACAATTTATGGGACATGAGAGGAATCCTTGACACCCTCATGAAAATTAGAAATTGCAGCCAAATGAACTCTAATGGAAGAGGCAGATAAACCCCAATTGAAAAAAAGGTTGGCCAGATAGTCTAGTATTATCGACACTGGTGCTGAAAAGGGGTCTACTTGTTTATCTTTCAGCCAACAGGTAAATCTTTTCCACTTGCTCAGTTAAGTAATTCTAGTGGAAGACTTGAGAAGCAATGAGAATATCACATATTGGTAAAGATCATTCTGCCTGGCAATCAAGGGAATTGGAGTAGCCAAGCTGTGAGCTTCAGGCTGTTCAAGTTGGGATGAATCAGGCTCTGTGGATGCAAGATAAACTCCAGTGTTGGATGGAGAATCCATGGTAGATCTAGTAGGTTGAGGCCAAAGGAAGGGGAACCAAATAGGTAGAGGTCAATATGGTGCTATGAGGATCACCTTGCTCTTCAATAGACGGGCCTTCTTCAGAAACTGGGGAATGAGGGGAAGAGGTGGGAATGCATAAAGACGACCCAAGGGCCAATTGTGGACTAGAGCGTTCCTGGGTGACTATCCCGGAGGGGGAATCAGGGCGAAGTAGTTGCTGCATTTGTAGTTGGTTGGAGATGCAAGGAGGTCGCAGCAAGGACGGCCACAGCAGTGGAAGATCCCCACCGCTATCAAGGGATTCAGGGACCACTCGAGGTTGAAGAATGCACCTGCTGAGTCTGCTATCACACTGGAACTCCCGGGAATGTGCATTGCTAGAAGAAAACGGTGGGTAGCCATCGCCTATTGCCATATCCTCATGGCCTCTCGACAAAGGGGGTAAGATTTGGTTCCACCTTGCTTTATGTACCAGACCACCGCCATGTTGTCTGATTGAATCACAATTGTAACGGTCCCAGACGGCAGCAGGGGATGGAATGCTTGCAATGCCAGAAGCACCGCCCTCAGCTCTAGAATATTTATATGCAGATCGGCCTCCAGTTCAGACCAAGTGCCTTGGACTGTGTCCCTGACATAGCCCCCCCCCCCCATCAGGGAGACGTCCATGGTCACTGTGGCCTTGGGTTGCTGGGGAGAGAAGGGGCGAGACCATTGCGACTCAATTTAAATCCTGTTTGCACCTGTGGGTTACTCGAATCATGGCTGAAAAAGATGCTGAAAAGGATACCACTGGGTGAGCAGTAGCCATTGTAGAAGCCTCGTGAAACCTGGCCAGGGGAACAATGGTAATGGAGACTGCCATGGAACCCAACAGCTGTAGAACAGAGTGAGCCGTGGATGTCTTCCTTGAAAGGATTGGAATTAGTTGCTTTATCCTTAGAATCTTGTGCTCTGGAATAGCAGCTCTGCAGTATTTTGTGTCCAAGATAACTCCTATGAATTGTCGACTGAGATTGGATTTTTGCCAGTTTATGGTTATGCCTAGCCTTTGAGCAGCAAGGAGGGAGTATGCCAGAGCTTTTTCCAGTAGATGTCTGGTGGGGGCAGAAATGAGCCAGTCTAGGTATGGAAACACCTGGAATCCTTGAAGTCGCAAGTGAGCTGTGACAACTGCCATGCACTTTCTGAACACTCTGGGGGTTGTAGAAAGTCCGAAGGGCAGTACTCAACTGGTAGTGACTGGCTCCTGCACAGAAGCACAGAAATCTTCTTGATGGCCTGTCCACTTGTGGTAGTATGCATCTTGAAGATCTATCGAGCACATCCAATAGTCTTTCCAAAAGTGGGAGGACAGACTATTGTGACCATCCGGAATTTTTGTACTCACAAACTTGTTCAATACACTTGAGATCCAAAATTGGACTGTCCCCAGTTTTCTTTGGCACCAAAAATAGTCGAGTAGAATCCGGATCCTAATCTGGTCTGGAGGGACTATTTGGATGACACTTTAGCAGCTTCTCTCTCTAGTGCTGCTTCTTCCCTTTAACAGGGTGGAACATTGGGAAGGTTTTTTGAAGGGGCGGGACAAAGATCGAAGGGGATATGATAACCTCTGGTTATAATCCTTTGTACCCAAAAAACGGTGGTAATGGTTAGCCAAGCAGAAGGATACAAGGAGAAACTTCCCCCAACCACCTCCAGAGGAAAGGAGTTGGGCCACTCTTCAGGAGCGCTGGTAGGATTGACCAGGGAAAGAATCCCTGGAACCCTGGTTAAGTGGATCCACTCTGCCCCAAAAGGAGAGTCTTCCCTGTGAGTTTCCCCCTCTGCCTGTGTCATGGAAAGGACCCTGGGATTTCTTGAACCACATCTTCCCACTCTTTTGGTTTCAGGAGAAAGCACGTTGAGGGGAAGAACAGACACCTAAGGCAGAAAGGGTCTTACTGCCCTGTTCACATCTGGCCAGTGTGCTTTTAACTTTGGGCCCAAACAACGGAGGAGGCCTCAATGGAAGCATTAAGAAAGGAAGCCTTAAAGGGTTCCGTGAAATTGCACAAGCGCACAGAGGAGTTATATAGATTCAATGGTGGCCAGCTGAGAGGCCACTTTGTCACGGACCTCAGACAGCACCAGCCAAGGTTTCAGAGAGCTCAGAAATCAGATCCCTTTGAAGCCTGGTAAAATGTGCCATATAATTCAGGGACCTGATAGTAAAGGTTGCTGAAGCAAAGGTGCGCTTCCTTATCCTGTCCAGGGCCCGGGACTCTGGAGCGGATGGACAGTGGCTTTCTTCTGCCAGATCCTTTTTTGCTGTGGCCACCAAAGCATCCACAGGAAGACCTTTGGACCAATGGGGATCTGAAGCAGGAGGGGACAATCTTATCTGGCCTCCGGGGAATAGCTTTGATGGTATCAGGGGCCTTCCAAGCACACTGCACAATGAGCTGGACAAGTTCATCGGCAGGTGGAATAATCCAGGAGGTAGGGGGCCGGGCGCAAAAGGCCTGCAGGAACACAGATTCCTCAGAGGTCGGATTAGAGGACTGCCAGTCACCTGTTTCAGGATTTCAAGGATATCACCAAAGGATACCTCAGAGGGTGACTGAGGGGATCCTTCCCCCTCATAGAAATCCATCTTCAGTGAGGGACTCCTCTGTGGAGTCCACGTGCTTCCTCTTACATACTTTCTGGTGGACCTCCTCAGCGGGAGAAGCTGAAGACAGCGGAAAAGGGGAATTCCTGTGGGAATATGTCCAGAGGCACTTGCACCCAGTGGCTGCCAGGTGCGCCTTGTGAAAGCAGTGTACCAGAGGGCGGCAGAGGTATAGACAGTCCGGTATTGCCAGCAGCAGCGAAGGCCTTCATCAGTTGGAAGGCTGGTCCACCCGAAGAGGACGGCATGTCTAGGACAGGGGTCACCCCCTCCCCTAAGTGGCTCAGCCTGCTGACTCAGAGTCCCTGGAAGGCTGTGGAGCAGCAAATTGTGTCAACTGACATCCTGGGTCATAGCAAAACTTTCCTGCCATGAAGGCAACTGCGGTTCCTTGGCGAGATCCATAAAGGGGACCACAGAAGGAGAAGACTGCTATATCCATGGACTTCAAAGGCAATGAAGGAGAATAAGGGGTCTTTGGAGATGGTGATCCCCTCTCAAGGAAGGATAGTTCCTGAGGGGTGGGATACCTCTGGCCAAGAGCACCTGATCCACAAGATGCAACATGTTTGGAAAGGCTTCTAGTGGACCTCACGGAGACTGAGGAAGAAAGGCCTGTTCACAGAAAAGGCAAACTATGCACATCTCATCTGTCCGTACAGAGGACAATGGTGCCAGGAGACTTGACTAAGGTTGTCTGCATTGAAGTCATCGGTGCCGAGGTCATGGTCTGAACTGACACAGGGATCGGTGCCAAAGCTGGAACTGAAAAAACTGGAAACAAAAAAGGAGTCTGTTCTGAGGAAGATCTCTGAGCAGACATGGTCAAGTTCTGCACCGACTGAATGGTCTGTGCAGATACAGTGGTAATGGTGTGAACAGAGGAGCCCCCTTGGTACCGATGTAGTGAAGGCTGCAGGAGAAGACTGAGCCGAGATCACTAATGGAGCCGAAGGCCTCCGTACCAAAGGTCTAGGCACAAAAAGCACTGGGGCTGACTGAGTGAGCTCCGGAGCCGAAACGTTAGCCTTTTTAGGTTTTGGTTGGTGGGAGTCCAGCCGGGTACGAAGGCAAAGATTTAGCCTTAGTAAGAACATCCAAGATTTTCTTATGGGTTCTAGGAGTTAAGGCCTCCGACCCAGAAATAGCCTCTGAAAAGGGAGATTTAGTAAGTCCCTTCAGTAACAGCTTGTTTCTATTCGAAAAGGTCTCACAAATAGTACAGGGTGGGGCAGACAAATGGGAAGCTCCCAAACAATAAGGGTGGGTCAGACAAATGGGAAGCTCCCAAACAATAAGGATCAGAAGTAGGAAGTTTGTCCACAATCAGAACTCCGCTTAAACCCCAGACTACCTTTCTTATCTGCCATGACAGCAAATTAAATAGAAAAGGTACCAGCAATGGTACAAGAGTACCCGAAGGTATGGGAAAAAGGGGGAAAGGATTACCAACGATGGTAAAGAGATACCTCATGGTAAAAGTGGTAAAGAAAAGATTAGAAAAACCTGAAGAAATGATCGGGTAAGAGACTGAAATATAAACTTTTGACAGAAAAGTAACCTGAAAAAATAAATAACTAAACTTGGTTCAAGAGAAGTAGCTTGACATGACTAAATGGCAACTTGGCAAATAAATCTGGGGTAACAGGGAGAGGGGGATTATGGGTAAGAGTTTAGCTCAAGAGTTTGAAGCTGACGCGAGCTTGGATAATGGCCGGCTCGGTTCAGGTCAGAACAGATACCCATGCATAAGGAATGAATGAATGAGTATTAACAATCAGATCAAGTGTTTTGGTATACTGGCAGGCTAGAAAGGCATTAATGCTAATGCTTGAAATATATTTGTATGTACGCATTCCCATCCATTCACTAGTGCACAGTATCCCCTCGTACAATGGCCATAAACTATGTAAAATACATCTACATCAGTTATGCAATACCTTTCAGTGTCAGTAATGCTACATGGGATCCCTTTGCTAGCCTGACTGCAAACTTACCCTTCTGCCCCAACCCATCATCCCATAAAATTATACAATATTCTATATGGAAATATTCACAAAAGGAATATTTCACCAGCAAGTGTGCAAGCTTCTCTCCTGACCTCAGTTTAATGAGCCACATACACCCCCCCCCGCTTACATCCTCAATACAACTCCAGTACAAACACGAGTCTGTACATGGTAAAGGATAAAGGCTGGACTACGACTGAAAGCCCAGATCATCAGTGGCTCTGGCATTAGAGACAATAGTACAGGTTAACTTGCATGTACGTCCTGGGAAAGAAGGCAAATGCACAGGGCACACAACGCCATTAGATTCCCTAGACCTAGATCCAGGATGCCTTATCTCCTTGTTGGGCCAAACCTTTAACAGATTAAACCCAGGGGAAGCCAAGAGGGCAAGGTAAACCCATTGAGAGGTACGAGGGTTCCCCCAATGGTCAGCTGCAGGAAACCTTGAGAAAAATCCAGTATTCAGGCATATGGAAAAAAAAAATGCATGTGGCCAATAGCTTCCAAGTTTTTATACAAGGAGGGAAAACTAGTAGTTCAGATTTAGTACTGCTCATTAGAAAAAACACTAGAAAATGTATGGGGTTCTCACTCTGCAATTAACCAGTGTGCAAATTAAGTTTTTTGTTAAAATGCAGCTGTATTTCTAAGTCACTTCACAAGGAAATACTAGTCAAATGTTACATTTTTCTCCTATAATTCAATTCTGCAGTATACCACCTGGTATTTGAGGAGGGGGACACCCTTGCTAGTTTTTCTGGACATCTTTGAAGAACCCTCCTAACCTTTACTCTCGTCTGACCATTCAAATATTCTTACTCATTCCAACATTAGGGAACAAAATTTAACACTATTGAATGGCAGATAGTTACTCAGAATACTAGCGTCATCATCATTGTTCTATAATGTTATAGAATGTTTTCTGCCCTCATGGCTCAGACCTGAAATTGGGTTATCAAAAATTGCTCAACAGTAACCTTTATAAACTATTGCATATTCTCCATATATCTTCTTTACCCACTTTTGCAATCAACTGCACTTCGGTTTATAAAAATTCTACTTCATCTGCTGAACTGTAACCTTTGAAGTTAGTTACCACTCCTACTATAATTTTAAAATTTTTCATTTCATCCCTCTCCCTAGCTATTCTGATGAATCTAGCTTCGACAAATCATGAATCCTTTCCAATTACTTATCACAAATTCTTCTGTAACAAAGACCTTAATTCCTTTTCTTTACTGGTGCAGGACCTGAAACAGGTGCAAAGAATCAGACAAGTTTAATGTTATATCCTGGAAAGACTTAATGAAGCTACAACACAGGTTATAGTGGTAAAATACGTAATCACATGAATTGGTTCAGCAATACCCATACTTAGTGTATGGATTAAAAAGGATTCTTATGGCAGCTAATGCTGGACAATAAAAGTTGCTTTTGAAATTTATTATGGATATGAAGCGGCACATTTTATAAACCCTTTATATACAGGTCAGGCATAATTATATTGTCCACAACCTCTGGCTGGTAGAGTTGAAGGAATCTGGGAGGGGGAAGAGGGCAACAGCTGAGTGGGATGAGTTGATCTGTAGGACATGGTTTTAGGACTTGCTTCAAAACCACAGAGTCAAGACTCATATGCACACAAGGCAAAAGGTTTCAAAAATCAAAATGGATAGAGAGGAGGGTGAAGTTGGCAAATGTTGAGAAAGGACAGTAGGATATTAGACGCAGGTTAAGAATCACCTCTGCAGATTATATGCATAAAGCAGCAGAAAGTATTGTAAGAACAAAGCCAACAGGGAAATTGGAAAAGATTTTACCAACAGGAATGACTGCAAGTTGGGGCACAGAAAACAGGAGGTGCGCTGGAATTTACTGGAGAAAATTAGCAAAGGTGCCAAGGAATGAGAGTCAGATAGGGAGGGAAAAGTAAAAAGTGGTATGAGCCCAAACTGAAGTTGGGACCATGAGTTTGAGACTCCCTTCCAGGGATTGACAGCTATAGGCAAAGAGAAATGAACAGGGAAGTTTCATTTACAAGACACCTGACCTGCATTTTAGGAGTCTAAAAAAGCAGCTTTTTTTTATACCACTTCATCATATGAAATGGAAGTTAGAAATGGCTAGGAAGGGAGATTGGAAAGGCACCATACACAAAGGAATAGTGGGAGGACATTTGTAACGCTCCCAATTATACATTTATGGATAAAATTATATTTATCAATTATATACACACAATACTACGCCAGCATTTTACACAAGCATTTTACACAAGACTACTTTAAATTCTTTAAAAGCCAAAATGTTAAGTTGCAAAATGGCAAGTCCGAAATGGTTTATATTCAAATGTCCAGATCATTGCAAGTTTTAGCAGCAAAGGGAGTCAATTTGGCCAATGTGGTGGTTTGCCCTAGTCTCCACTGCAGTGGAATTTGAGTTGGTATACTTAGTTGGGGTGTACCAGGGGCCATGCCCCCAACTGGGTGCATTTTGTTTTGCTTTAAGTTTTGTACACAAATATATTTATAAATGTATAGTTTCTCAGACCTGGAAGGGTTTTCATAAAAAATTTTACACCCCAAACAGATTTCAGAGAAGGTTTCCTCATGTAGACAGGAAATGGAAGTATGATAGGAAAGAACTGTAGTCGATAACTTTGTGGAAATGTAGCGAGTTGTCAGAATTCAAAAATGCCTAACATGGAATTTGCTCCCTCATCTTTTGATAGATTGTTTTTGAGCTGGGATACAGCAACTGACAGCAACTGAGTTGTAGAGGAATAAGACCCTACCAAGTTTATTAAAATCACTTTAGACATATGCACACAAAAATTGCATTACTATTCCCCCCAAACCATGCACATGTATTATGCATGTTCTCTATAGCAACCATCTTTTTCCAACATTATATACACATCACTCAATTCCTGCCTTCCCTTAAAATTCACTCCTCCTGAACATTAGTCCGTTCCCACAAATTCTCTTTTCTATGTAAATGCTGGAAGTGTGGTGAGGAAGTAAGGTAACTGGGAATGTTAAATGTTAAAATAAGGGTGACAGCTTGCACCAGTCACCCTTAGGCTTTTGAATACTGGTAAAGGCTCTTGCCACCCCCATAGTGCCTTTTTTAGGCAAGGCTCAAGACAAACCCACCGCTGTAAATAGCACAAGTAAAAAACGGAGGAAAATGCTACTCAATGCCAGAAGTCTAAACCTTACAATGCATGCACTCGAGGCACTCAGTATGGAGAAAAATCAATACATGTGCAGTAACAGAAACCTGGTTTAAGGCTCCAGAGAGCACCTCAGCACTACCAGGCTACAACTCATACCATACACTTTGGCCACAGAACCCAAACCAAAATACAAAAGGCAGGGGCGTAGCCATACTCATAAAGGATACCCACACCTCCAGGTTAGTGGCACAGCACGATGCTTCAGAGATCCACGTGCAACAATGGGCAAAACTACAATTCAAATTGTAGCTTGCTACAGATCACCCACCATGTCCCAGGACCCCCATTCCATGTTTCTGGAAGCACTGGGAAACAAAGGTCCTACCAAACACCCTAATATCGGGTGACTTCAATTACTCAAACATTAACTGGGAGAACTACTCAAGTACCAACTCCCTTGCCCAACTTTTCCTAGAATTTAGGAACTCAAACGCCCTGGCTCAACTGGTCAACACTCCCACCAGAGGTAACATATTGGACCTGGTCATCACCAACATGGGCGACTGGTGTTCCACACCAGAGGTAAACCCCACGCTGGTTAGATCTGACCATAAACAAATCACCTTGGATATCCATATTCCACCCCCGGACAAGAAAACAGTGAAAAACTTTTCAAAAGCAAACTTCACATTACTTAAGACAGAGGTGGAAAGTTTCAGAGCCCCCATGCTGAAGGATAACACTGTCCAAGCTGCAATATCCTTTACTAACACACTATTTAGCCACCACCTTGTTCACTTGCTTCCCCAACTATCTGTTCCTGTGAAGAGAAACAGCCTGCGAGCATCCAACAGATGCAAAGAATATTCACCACTGCTGGAATATTCAGGAAAGAACACTGCAAGATTAATGTACTGATTAAGATTGTTCTCAGAAACTGCCTTCAGTAGAAATGGTTACAAAGTGAAACTGTTTATGGAAAACCAGACTGGTTTAGACGATAGAAAAATTTCAGAGATTCAAACCCTAGCAATAGCAGAAGTAATTGCTACAGAGAAAATAGTTCTCCCCAAGACAAACTTTAAATCACAAACACTGGCAGGTTCAAAAAGGGTAGGGGGAAATGATTGCTAGTAACAGATTAAGGTCCCAAGGAGGGGTAGGATACTTGTATGGAGGTTTTAAGAGAAAGGTAGTCTTTAAAAAGGTTTTATAAAGTTTGTGAGAGGTCACTGAAGATCCTTGAAAACCAATGTGAAAGCTGGGGATAACTGCCAATTTGACTAATTGTGGAGGCCAAATAATCATCGACGAGGCTAAAAACTGAAGAATCTCATGGATTGGAGCAGACGGGTCAACCTTATTTTGGACAGCCCAATGCACACTCTTTCCACTTACTATTGCACAGCTTTTGTGTAGATAGTTTATAAGAATGTCAGACTGGGGAAGAGCATAGTAAGTCTGGATATTAGCAGAAGCATAACTGGAGAAACCAAGTTGTGAGAATGGGAATGTCTTGGTGAACAATGCCCATCAGCTGAGACAGGAGATCTGGAGTTGGATCCAGAATCCAAGGTTGTTGCAATAAAGGCCAAAGGGAAACCAAATCTGCCATGGCAGAAAAGGGGAAATGAGGATGACCTGGCTCTTCAACTTTACTGCTTTCTGTAAGAATATAGGGATTAAGGGAGTTGATGGAAAGGTGTATTGGAGACCAACTGTGCAGAACAGCATCCCTTGTAAATGCTCCTTTTGGGGGAATCGGGTCAAAGTATCTGCTGCATTTGTTTAGGAGCGAAGCAGCTACACCAAGCAGCAAGGCTGACACCAAGTCTGGAAAATATGACTTTCAATTGCAGGCCCATTTGTGAGTTAACAGTATGCACCTGCTCAATTTGCCCACCACCACATTTGAATTCCCTGGAATGTGTGTTGCTATCAGAAAGTGGGTGTGAGAACTTGCCCACTGCCACACCCAGAGGGCTTTTCAGCATAGAAGGTAGGATCCGATTCAGCCTCGTTAATGTACCAGACTACCAACATATCCTGATTGAATCACAATAGTTGCTAGAGGGAGAGCATTCTGAAAAGCTTGCAATGCCAATAGCATAGCTGTCATCTCCAGAACATTTATGTGCAGATTGGCCTCTGTTGGGGACCATGTGCTTGGACCATCTTCCCATGCCAATGCCCCCCCCCCCCCTCCCTAGCTGGGAAGTTTCCATGGTCACTGTGGCTTTGGGATGTGGGAGAATTAATTGCCTTGAGAAACTATCCAAATGACCACCAGGTGAGATCCCTTTTGTATGCACTTGTGCTAGAGATGGGCATAGACAAAGAATGGTGGCAAATGGACCATTGTGTTGCAAACAATCACTGTAGAATTCTCATATGAATCCTGGCCAGAGGAACCATAGTCAGATGCTGCCATGGACCCCCATGCTTGGAGAACTGAATGCACTGGAGCTTTGTGGTTGCTTATTATGGCTAGTACTCTATTCTTGACTGCATCCCATCTTGACAGAGGAAGTATGTCCTTGTGTTCAAGGAAGCTCCTATAAAATGTCTATTGTTTGAGCTGGTTTGAACAGATATTTTTCAACGTTTATTGGAATGCCCAGATAACAGCATAGCTGTAGAACTTTCTCTTGTGTCAAGTCGATTCCTGGTGGTAGTGATCAGCCAGTTGTCCAGATATGGAAACTGGATCTCTGCAGTCAAGTGAGCTGCTACTACTGCCATGCACTTTGAACACCCCAGGGCTGTGGTGAGGCCAAAATAGAACTCTGAATTGGTAGTGACTGGCTCCCAACTGGAAGTGAAGGAACGTTGAGCATCTGGCCATTATGTGGTAGTATGCATCTTTAAGGTCTATCCAGCACATCCAATAGTCTTTTCCCAGAAAGCATGGAAAGAACTAGGACCATCCAGAATTTGTTTTTTCAAATGGATTTGTTAAATATGCAGAGATCCAGATTTGGTCTTCAGCCACCACCCCCCCCCCACCCCATTTTTTTTTTGGCACTAAAGAATCTAGATTCTCATGGTCTGGTGGGACCTCCTGGATGGCTTTTCTAGCTGTTTTTGTATTTGTATGGGTGCCTCTTCCCTCTGACCAAGTGGAAAGTCTGGTAATTTCTTTGAAGGAGGGGGGGGGGGGTTGGAAAAGTGGTGACTTCTGGAAATTATCCTCTACACCCACGTATCCAAAGA
This sequence comes from Protopterus annectens, assembly GCF_019279795.1. Classification (NCBI taxonomy): domain Eukaryota; kingdom Metazoa; phylum Chordata; order Ceratodontiformes; family Protopteridae; genus Protopterus; species Protopterus annectens. The sequence continues at coordinate 1,685,837,117 of NC_056739.1, read as the reverse complement.
AATTAGTAGCCAGGGTCTCTGGTGCAGGGATAAACTACCCCTGACTGTCTCCATAAGGGGAGGATCAGGCCTTTCAGGAGTGCTGGAAGAGTTTACCAGAGAATTAATCTGAAACCTTGATTCCGCAGGCCTCTGCAGAAAGGGCAGTGTCTTCCATTAAAGTTCCCCCTTTGCCCCTCGGGGAACTAATGTCTCCCGGGTAAACCCTTGGGGATTTTCTGAACCACATTTTCCCCACTGCTTGGCAGATTCCTTTTCTAGGAGTGGAAAAACCTGTCCATGTCAAATGGTTTTACCCTCAATGAGCTCCTCGATGGGTGGAGAAACCCAGGAGGTAGATAGGCGGGTACCAAAAGCCTGCAGGTAGAGATTCCTCAGTTGAAGGGTTAATGAGCTTCAAAAATCACCCATCTGCTTAATGACTTCCAAGATGTCTCCAAACGAGACATCGGGGTGATCTGGGGAACCATCTTCTTGAATCTTCTGTGATGGACATTTCCAGGGAGGAAAAGTGCATCCTCTTACACAGCTTCTTCCCAAGGACCTCAATGGAGTAAGGTTTCAGAAGGGGTACCCTACTGGGTAAAAACAGGCTTTGGTACTCAGTCCCTGTGGACTGAATGGTTCAGGCTCTCAGCACAAGAGTAAGAGGCATTGCAGTTCCAAGGGGGCAAACTAGACTTATTGCCCGATGTAGCCAAGGCAGTCTCCACTGCCTCAAAGATACCAGTAGACAGGGAGGGACCCTGAAACCGAAGGGGTGGACCTTGGACTCATGGTCCCCTCCTGCACCAATGATACCTCCCCTTATGGCTAAAGCCAGGGCCCAACTCATCTATGCGAAAGCAAGGAGGCGCAGGGAAGGCTCTGAAAGACCTTGAACCAACCCTAACCTCATGGAGCAGACAGGCAAGCCACTGCCCAGAGAGCTCAGGCTGAGCCAGAGAACTCAAGAGCACTAACTAGCACCAAAAACCAGAGCATCTTCTGAACAGTCTGTACCAGGCAGCTCTGAACAGAGTTGATGGAAGCAGACCCCCCAACACACAGGAGTAGGAAGCAAGGGAGTAAAGTCATACCTTGAGCAAAGAATCTTACTCAATCTCTCCACATCATACTCAGTAAGGTTCCTGGAAGAACATGCCAAGGCAGCAGGTTGAGATCTAGGTCCTTCTAAAGAGGGGGAGGGCAACCTGTCAGAAAGGATCCACAGTAGAATAACGAGTCCATAAAGAGAATGAGTCTCCTTTACCAGGTGGTGTTGGTTCCAAGGAAGTCTGTACAGAAAAGGCTTCAGATTCTTGGCTAATAGTGCCGATATCAGTTCTGACAAACTGATAAGACAGTCAAATCCTGTTATCAACTACAAAGGAAGGTTAACAGTTTCACTATTTTGGCACTCAGGACCTAGGGAGAGGTAGACGCCAAGAACTTTGCCTTATCTGAAGCTCTCGGAGGCAGCTGGACTTGGAAGGACAGATTTACTTTTAGATCTCACTTGCAAAGCTCCAGATATGGCCTCAAATGAGGCAGGAAGGCCAGAGATTCAGGATGCTATACCACCTCAGTATTCCTTGAGCTCTCCAAGGCCTTTGACAGTCTCTCACCCCTTACTATTTAACACACCAGTTTAGGCTTCTTGCACAACAGTAAAATGGTTTCAGAGCTACCTCAAGGATTGTAAGCAGGCAGTGAAATGGTCCAATGAACTTACCCTCTCCACAACCCTACTGGAGTCCATCAAGGCTCCATCCTAGGACCCCTACTCCAACAATTTCACAAAACCTTCACACTGCCTTGCACCCTGCGACCTCATTCAATACACCGATTCCACCATAATCTGTACTGCTCAATCACTACTAGAACCACTTTCAAAAACTCAGTCCTTTACTGCATTCAGATCCTGGCTAAGAAATGACCAACTCTCTTAATCCAAAGACGAAACTAGTACTCTTTCAACCCAAAAGCACCTTCCCCATCACTGATCATTTTTAACATTCTTGCATCCGACAACACTGCCATAGAAATAGTGCAGGAAGCCAAACATAGGATTTCATTGAAAACTTCCATTGATCCTCATACAGCAAAATATAAAACCTCAAACTGGGACTCTTATAGAAAGATTTCTTTACTGTAGCAATAACTACCCTTGTAAAATAATTTTTACTTCCCTCCCTTCTTTATAGTGCCCCTATCCTCCTAAGATGAACAGTGCTACAAAGTTGGTTTGCCACAAATTAAATCTCACACACCACTGTAAATCACTCCTAGAACTAAACCCGCTAAACCTCCACAACAAAACTTGCCTTTATTCAGCTATCCACCTTGCCTTTATTCAGCTATCCACCTTGCACAACCTTATTTTCAAGCCTACTGCCTGCCCTGCATCCACCTTGCACAACCTTATTTTCAAGCCTACTGCCTGCCCTGCAATAGCCAATCTAATCACACCTACACCAAGTCAATCCCTACGATCAGAACACAAGTCTCAACCCACAAGAAAACCAGGTAATTTTGTATTCATGGTCTCTACTTTGGAATTCACTACCTCTAGCTACCAGGTCAATGCCTGGCCAAAACCCTCAACAAAAAAAAAATCAAAAATACGTGGCTCTGCTACTACATAAAGCCTGCTTAATGCTCAGCTCTTGTTCTTCCACACTAGTCTCATCCTCAGTCTATCACATTTCAATTCCTCAGTCTGCAAGATCCTAAGGCTCCAACTCCTCCTCTGTTTTTATACCATATCCTCAAGCTACTGCTCAGGCTGTATTGCTTCTATTCTTAACTTTCTGCATCACTAACTTTCTGGCTGTTAATTTTCCCCAACCAAAACCAATATTCTATTTTTCATGTACTGTAACAGTACATGTCACATTGCATACTATTTTTTGGACACTACATCATGTATGGTGAGATATTGTTCTTTGAACTTATTTTTGCATAGCATTTCTAATGTTATTTATATTTTATTGGACTATATTGTATTTATATTGTACTGCATGCATCTTCTCCCCGGGCCTCTGCTGAAAACAGGTTCTGTAGACAGACCACCCCAGTAAACAAATGTCAAATCAACTTGTTCTTTCAACCAATGCTCTGTGGCTGAATGACAAACTGGGCCTCATTTGCAGGAGGATTGCTCTAACAGTATACACAAAGCGAGCAAGAATTTGAGTACAGGTATTTTAAGCCTGCACTTCCAGAATACCTGGGACAAAGGAAGAGTACTGATTAATTGCAAGAGGAGCTCCAATAGTGACAAAGATTGGATTTGTAGCACTAAGGAGCTACTGGCAAGGGATTACTACACTACTGGCAAGGGATGATTACACTGACATGTATTTATATTCCACCTAAAGCTGCTATAATGGATGGCACTGTGGTGCAGCGGTAGTGTTGTTGCCTCCAGCAAGAGGTTCTCCAGTTCGATTCTTGGCTGGGGTGCCTTGTGTGGAGTCTGCATGTCCTCCCTGCATTAGTGGGTTTCCTCCGGGTGCTCTGTTTCCTCCTACATTACAAAGACGTGTCTGGAGCATTTCTCCCTGGGCCTCCGCTGAAAATTGGCTTTCTTCAAAGTCGGACTTTTCCAGTTAACAAATGTTAAATAATGGAGCTTAAAACAATTGAGAAATAAAATCAGCTTTCAGCAAGGAACATGGGACCAGAGTTTGATTTGCAGCAGTGAAGATGTATCTAGGGGCTCAGAAGGGAAAGTTAACAAAGGATGGTAGACTTTTGAAGAAATTTTTGACCCGACCCAGTTTGGGTTCATGAAGGGCCAATCTGGTGGTCTGAACCTGACTGACTTCTTCGAATTAGTCTCCAGAGCTGTGGAGAGGGCAAGCTGGTCCACACAGCCTATCTGGATCTCGCCAAGGCCTTAGACACCATCCCCCACACTGGAATCCTAGATAAACTTACTAAGCTGGGAATAAATCCCTACGTCACTTGATGGGTTGCCAACTGGCTGACAGAACCCACACTAAAAGTAGAAAACGCCAAATCCAGCTCCAGACAAGTGGAGTACCTCCGGGTTCAGTCCTGGGACCACTCATTTGGCATCTACTTCTCAGAAGTAGATGCCAACACTAAGGGACTCTGGCTAACAAAGTTGAGATTACTGCAAACTGGGAGCCATTATTGAATCCCCAAATGTGGATATTCTACAAAAGGGCCTTACAGAAACAGATGCTTGGTGCCAGAGCCATGGGCTCAAGTTTAATGCCAAGAAATGTATAGTTATCCCCTTTAGGAAAAACCATGTACCCACGAATTACCACATAGGTGGCAGTACACTAAACACCAAAAGTGATGAGACTTTGGGACACAGGTGGACAGTGGTCTTGCCTTCGATAACCACATTGCCACAACAGTCAGGAAAATCACTAAGGGCTTTTCATCCAGAAAAAAGGAGGCAATTGTCCCACTGTACTCATCGCTCATTAGACCCAGTATAGAGTACAACACCCCATTTGTTATGTACCTCACAAGACATCTACAACACAGCTGGAAAGGCCGCAGAAATACCCCACCAAGACTCACAGGCCTAAAGCAGATACCCTAAGCAGACTGTAAAAAAAAAAAAAACCTTCAGCTATACCTTGTGGCATATTGTCTACTCAGAGGCGATCTCAGAGCAACATACAAAGCCATGTCAAACCCTGAGCTCCACTTAAAGAAATCCCAATCTCTCAGAGCCACATACTCCAGGATCTAAACCTAGTCATCACAATGAACAAAACATGCTGGAGGGACAGGTTCTTGACCCAGAGACTCCCTATACATGTCAAGCAGAGAGCCTCCTTGGCCCTCTTCAAAAGGAACCTTGACGATTGGATGGGAGATAGGAAATTCACCCCAGGGATCAGTCACCCTGTTAGACAGGGGTCCAGGAAGTAAATATTTTAGGAAGAAATATCCAGGGAATTGTTATGGCTAGGCTTGTATAGGCCCCTCGGGCCAATAGCCTAGTATCAACCTATGATGCCAAAATTGATAGATCTGGATCAATGTGGTTTTGTGAAGGGGAGGCAAATATTTATCAGAACATTGAAGATCCAGAGGGGGGGGACATACACCACTTTGTGGGGCATGATTCAGAGAAAGCATCTGACAAGAGTAAGTTGGGATTTTATGATCAGGGCAATGGAAGCATTTGCATTAAATATTGTACTGTTTATACGGAATGTGTATACTTGAATATTTATCTGACATGTTATTTGAAAAGACTGAATCAGTCCCAAGGATAATTACAAAAATGAAGTGTTTGTGCTCAACTGTTAGAACTTTTGCATTGTGAGACATGTGGTTTAACTTGTATAGCTTTGTCGATTCCTTTTCATTTTATTGTATATTTCTAGGACCTGATGGGTGGCTGCGGGGTACCTTCTGCACAGAGTCTGCATTGGTCATAGGTGAGTGTGTCCACAAGCGAGTGGTATGAATGAACTACTGTGGCAGCTGAAGTGACACCCCGACACCATGTATAAAATGGGAAAAAGGGGTAGAGGATGGACAGATTAGGAGGATATACAAGGGAGAGGTGATTGAATAGGAGGATAGATGAGGGATCAGAGGTGAATTAAAGTGGGCAAGGTACTCAATTTCTGCTCAAGCAAGGGAACCAGGCAGCGGTGTCCTCTTTCCCCCCTTTATTTGGATATTTAGAACCAATGGCAAAGTAAATAAGGGATTCAATTCAAGGATACAATTGGTATGGTAGTCAAGAAAAGCTGTCTATTTCCAGATATTTTAGACTGAACAAAAAACAAGGACATTACAGTGCTGATCATTTTAGAGAGTTTCAAATCTTTTCAGGATACAAGATTTAAGCTAAAACAAAGGCAAAACCAGTAAATTATGTGCCCCACATGAAATGTTTCAGCAATATCCATATTTATGGAGACAATAAAATGATTTTAGGAGTATGGATTTAAAAAGTGATTCTGTTGCGGCAGGTAAGGAAAAGTGAAGAGACTACACTATACAATGACTGAGAAACTGGAAGATCCTGTTATATGGCTAGTAAGATACAAGTAGTTAAATGATTTTAGTCCCTTTAGTCTTATACACAGCATACCTCTCTCCACTGTACACACCTTTGCAGAACGTCCAGATTTTTGCCTCATTTTTGGCTTGTCAAAATTGTGGTTTTCTAGCAAATCATTGGCAAGTTAGAGATTTGGACATAACATCTGAGTGACTTCATACCCTTCAGAAAATTCATGCCAATGCAAAACAGGTTATTCTATGAACTTTTTAAATATTGCTCTTGCAGACTTGGAAAGTGTCCCCATTTTTGGGTCTCTTCCCCATTTACAGCGTTCTTGCTTCAAGAGGTAGGATGCACAGGTCAGGTATGCTTTTATCAACTAGGAGAAACTGTGGATAACAATGAGAGCTTAAGGATTTTTATCTGGGAAGGGAAAATGGAACAAGTCAAGTGGAATAAGATTCTTCCAATAGAAGTTGGATTGGGATTACCCAATTTGAAGGGGTATTTCAGGGCTACACAGTTAAGGCTCCTATACATAGCACAAGCAGAAACCTATAATTCAAAGTAGAAAGGGATTATGAAACAGGGGAAGCTGAAGCAAGGAGAGACTGGGAATTTGGATGCAGATCCTTCAGAATAAAATCATACAGATTATAAATTATCAGAAAGTATTCCAAGAACTAAGCCAATACAGGAATAGAGGAAGGAGATTCTGCAACTAGGGACAGACAATAGGCAAGAGGGGGCTGAAATTTATTGGAGAAAACTGGCAAAGGGCCCAAGGTATTGGGAGCAAATAACTAGAAAGAGAAAAGGTAATAGAAAGGGACTGTTTGCAACTAAAGTGATATTTTGTATGTTCTTGCATTTATATAAATGAAAATTGCCTTGGTCATGTGGAAAATTTAAGATGTTGGAAAAATACCCCAGAATGTGCCAGCTGGCTCAAGACGCTTTGATTCTAGCACTGACTTCTTCATTTAGGAAGTCCCTTCTCAACCACCTTTCCCAGATGCTTAAAGCTGGGAACCTGTTCCACTAATTTCCATTTGTCTCAATGTTCAGCTTCTTTCGATTTCACTCATTTGTTGCCATTACAACTATCGTGTCTGTACTCCATTGAGCTGCATTCTGATCAAAATCCCTACTTTTCATCTCCCATCTTACTTTCTACCACTATGCATACTTCTCACACTCTCCAGAGCTTTCATGCAATGTGATAGGAGTCCGATACCTCTATACTAACCACAGTTGTGAATGTCCCCTTTATTTTTTTTTTTAAACATTGGCACTAGCATGCTTATTCTCCAGTCATCTGGGATACATCTCTCCATATTGCAGAGTAGCCAACTGCTTGACCATATCTGCTGTGACCTCATTTGAGCCTGCTGTTTCCTCAGACTTCATTTTCCTTAGTGCCGTTACTTTTCTAGGGTGTGCTCTTCATCACAGGCTGCATCTGGGGCAGTAAAAGCTTGTGGGTTTTTTCCCTCCATTCGGGAGCTGCTGAAAGTGGTCTTCCTTCTGCCTTTGACATCCTGAAGACTGGTCAACAGGTTTTTGCTGGCCTCCCTTATGAAGGGTGTCCGACTATCTTTGCCTTGCAACCTAATGGTTTTTTACCATCAGAGTTGCTCACCAGAAGTTGGTAGAGTGCTTCTGATGACTTGTTCTTTGCTACTGCAACTCCTCTTGCCTCTGTTAACCAACCAGTATTCCCTCCTAGCCTGGTCTGTCCCATCTTCCACTTTTTTCCTGCACTCCTTTTTGGACTTTTGCATTCCACCAGCTTTCCCTATGTATCTAATTTCCATACCTGGCTCAACTGCATATCACTTCTGTAGCCCTTACACATGTTGAGGTGCTGCCATTCAATGCCACCCATTTCCTCCTCTTAAGGTGTTAGAGCTCCCAAGTAATTCTTTGAACTGTTCTCTCCAGTCAACAGTCAGGTCGCCAGGTCTCAGTTGACCTTACAGCCTGACTACTGCTTGCAGCTAACTGGAAACCAGTTGTTTATGTTGTGGACCAACTGTTTCACTGGGAATAACTGGTGATTCTACCCCAATGTCCTTTTTTACTAGGAGGAAAGTCTACCACAGTTGCAGGTTGGCCACTCTTGTATGTGATCTTATGACTGTTTACCTGGGTGTTTGCTGCCTCCTTTATTCCTGTTGCTCAACCCATGTGGATCCAGGTAGTCATATCTGGTTCTGTCCAGATAAGTGCATTCAGACTACCCATTATCAATACCAATTCCTGTTGTCCTGCAACTACTGCCTGAATGCACTCTTCCTCACTGTCACAACCCTGCTGTGGGGCATAGGTGTCACCAATTCTGATGGCATCCCTCAGTCTTCTGAAGCCTCTCAGCACTCTTTAGTAGACTAGATTCCAAACCAACTGGCTTTGCTGCCCTGTCCTTCCACCTTGTCTCCTGAATACATACAATGTCCAGGTTCCTTCTTACCAACTCATCCACTTCCAAGCCTCATCCTGTCAGTGAACTTACATCAAGTGCAGTAATTCTTAGTGCTTGGCAGGTTGGTTTAATGTCCAGCTTTTGCTCAGTTACACCTGGTAACCCCAGCTGGGCAACTGGACACTAGCCAGCAGCTTATTGTCCCAAGGCCAATAGAAGCATATACTCCTTCCACCTTTAGCATGGATCCCTGGGCCCAAGTCTGAGCAGGCTTGGCCCTCAACTCGCTTCTCACCAGCAAATACCCAAGCCCATTTTGCCAGTCTACACGACCAGATCACCTAGAGCCATATTTGTACGCTAGTAGCTAAGCCCTGCTATGACAGTCTGATCAGTATCTTGAGGATACTGCACACCACAGTAGATGCCCCCAAAGCAGTCGGTCAATACAAGTTCTTGCTACATGGCACCATCTAGAATCTGTGCTTCTGCTCACAACTCAATTCTTAGTTTGAGATGGAAACACTCAGCACATTGGAGGTGGGAGAAACACCAGAAACAAAGGGAGAACATGTAAACTTCTCAACGGGCTTTGTTTGGGAGCCAGGTTCAAACCTTGTACTTTCGTGCATGGGAGGTGAAGATCTTAGCCATTATGGCAACTGGTCTCAAATAAGCTACCAGAAGACATTCCTTACTTTTTCACTTGGAATTTCACTCAAGCAAACTACTGCAAGTTTGAAAGGTTCTGAAAACATGACTGAGTTTAGATAAGAGGGTCAAGAAGAGACTGAAGTCTGCTAAATGAAAGACAGTACACTGTCAAGTTAATAGCAAGTGTAAAACTGACAAGTCTATGATACTAGGTGTCATATTCCAGCAGACAAGCTTAATAGGAAAGACTGTGCAGACATCAGTAGCCAAGTGGGTATTAATAGGTTTCTTTGATGCAGTATCCTGGAAAGTTTGCACCCAATTACTGGTGAATTGGTCATATGAGGAAGATGTAGCCTAGGTGGTAGTAGTAACATGGACAAAAGCAGAAAATGTTAAAAATACTGAAGGTGAACTGTGTTGAACCCAGTTAGAATAGTAAGGTGGTGTTTCTATGAGACTAAGCCAGTAGTTTATGAGTCAAGAGTACTTGGATAAGTGTTTAGAAAAAAAAGGAACCATTGGTAAACTGTAGAGATAACAAATAAATTAAAGACTTTAAATTTCATGATAAAATTCTGTTATCCAACTATTGGCAAGAGAAAATTTTAGTGACAGACAAAAGTAATATGTTAAAAGCAATTGACCTGACTATCAAATCTACTTCTCTTCAAAAATTGATGTATACCCAGTTGATGATATGGAATAATGCATATTATACACTCCTTACCCTACATAAATTTAATGCTAAAAACTCTCCAACCTGTCCATACTGTAAAAATCAACCAGCTGGTCCTCATATGTTCTGGAGCTGTAAATGCATATAAGCTTTGGAATTCCCTTAAGATTCAACTTCAGAAGATGGGTTACCAAAGTAAAACGTTGTCATGGAAATTTACGATTTTACATATTCCTCAGAAAGAACTCCCTAGATCACAAAGTACCATATATATTAATATTTTTCTGTTAATGAAACTTTATAGCCACTAATTGGTTAGACCCATCTAAAACATCTTGGGAAAACTTTAGAGTTTTGGCAACAAGGCATATATTAGCTCATAATTAAGTCTGAATAATAAAAACAATAACCCAAAAATTTGGGAACAGATATTAGCATAATACTTACATTTATATACTTGCTTGGAGAGAATTTTGTATTTAAACTGTATATTACAGGAAATGTTAACTACTTTTTTTTTTTCTCTATTTTAAATGTTTTACAAGGAAGCATTCTTGTAAATACTGTATATTTGTTTGGTGTGATAGTTAGTGATATTAGTTAGTAATCCTTTGTTTTGTATTTTTTCTTTTAAAGTTGTGTGTTTGTTCTTGTGTATGAAAATAAAATAATAAAGATTTATTATGGAACTGTAGAGATGAGAAGTTCCAGAATGTCAACAAGTTTAAATGCTATATAAATATGACAGTGTCAAGTTTGGCAGACCCCACCTAACTTCGTTTTGGGGTCTAACCCTACAGACCTCAAATACATTTAGGCATTACTTTGCCCATGTACACATGAATGCACCATGCAAATCTTCTAAATCACGACCAGAAGAGACTTTTAGCTGTAATGTTACATTACAACAATCCTATGCACCACAGATTGGTTCATTGCAATGCTGAGTAAACAAACTATTTGCAGTTTCAGTCACACATACCACAGATTACAACATTGCCAGGATGCCACTGTAGACCCAGGCCATACAGACTGCAGGTCAGGAACCCACAATACTAGCTTCTAGTCAGAGAAGTAAGATGACAACTTTAAACAAATGCTTTTGTGCAGGGTGTTATGCACCCCCTACGTGCATGGCAAGTGCCCTTCCAAGAATTTATATATACACCAATTGCTCAATATTGGGGGGGGGGGGGGGGGATAGTCTTGAACAATTGTTAGCGTCACTTGCAGGAGTGAGCATGTGATTTGATATTGTGGATTAAGACTAGACAGGGAAACTACTACCACCATGCATGAAACAGTAACCTAGATTTATAGAATAGTGTGCTCACATTCCCACTGTGGTTCAGTGTTTGCTCTTTACCAAAGGTCTTCTTACTAGAGTTTCAGGAATTTACTTCAAACCTGTTGTCTTAGCCTCCCCAATGATTTATCTTTTAATGCATCAGTACTCAAATATGCCTACAACTTACTCTGTAGCTCATTCGGGAGATCTACAGGGAATGGACACTTGTAACATTCACACATCCTCCAGGCTTCTCCACTGGGGAAGTGGATGTACAATGCAAATCCAAATCATATATAAAAATGCTGCTTAACTAAAAAAAAATGCAGGAATAGTAGTGATGTCAAATGCCCAACATTTTGCTGCCCTTTACACATTGCCAGAGGACAAAGGCTAGATAATGCCACAGCACAATGAAAGCCATACTTTAACTTTATACCCTCATCCTTCTCATATCAATACCAAATCCAGTTAAGCAGGTCCTAAAGCCAAGTTAGTAATTTGACAACCAACAGGGTACACGGATAGGGCACACTGTTCTGCACACCATGGCAGCTGTAGCATTACACAGCATTAGATTTGGTGACATCCTGTCACTGAGCTGGCACATGTACACATTGCTTCTAGAAGGCAGTGTGATTGAAGAGCTCCTAGAAACTGAAACACACTTCACTTTGTCAGCATGTAACAAGTAGAAATGAATGCGTTAAAAAAAGTTGATATTACAGAAACATTCATGGTGAGAGAATTATCTAGCTGTTGCTCATGAATTCTCTAACAAGGTAGTGTCAAAAACTTCTCTTCCACTGAGTGAAGGAGGTGGGTGTAAACTCTTGTGCCACTTCTACATATGCTGAAGACACTTAAAAGGTACTTTTAGCGTTGAGAAAAATAAAGGTCTGGGAGAAATTATTGCAAGCCCAAAAGAACTCACCATTTATGCGCCATTTACAAAGACACTGGATCCCACTGAAATTATAAATGCTTACCTTATGTAGAAAGAATCACAGAACTCCCCCTCCCAAAACGAGCAAAGCTAGCCCATCTCCAACTAGAAACTGGCCAGGGAATGGAAAAGCAATAGGGAATCCCAGGCAGAAATGAATGGTCCATAAAATTTTGGCATAGCCCCGAATGCCCTGGATCTTACCCTTCAAATACGTAAACTGGGGGACAGGAGGATACCCTCACAATATAATTAAAGTATATTTTACAACCAACACTCACTACATTCCAGCAAATACTTCATAGATGCTACTCACCCATTCAGACTTCACAGGTATGGACCCATTTTAACACTCAGGTACTGGACCACACATATAATACCCCTTAACAGAAGCTTTAAATACACACCAGTACTGAAAATGTTATACCACTTCAGACCATCTTAAAATGGTTACATCACTGAATACTGTGCAGTAGTCACGTCAAGATTGCTCAAGAGCTTGTGTACCCCCTCAAACACATGGCTGGATTGCACATTGCTTGGAAATCCAGGAAGGTGAAATCCAGATTCTGTACAGAGAAGCCATCTGTATACTTTAGATGCTCCCCATTATACTTTTCCAAAAAGGGTCTACCAGCACAGCATTAAGGTTGGGTATCCTTCAACATGGCATGTGAAGCAAACATTTCCAACCCTGCTTCCAAACAATGCACTACCCAAATTTTAGATTACAATGCATCCTTAAACTAAGTTACATATGCTCACATTTGTCTTTCTCCCAATCATTTCAGGATTTTTCTTGCAATATTGTAAGGTCTATTTTTCAGAAGAAAACGTACTGTCTGCTGCTGGGGGAGCTACAATCTTAAAGCTTGTGTACAATTACAAAAGTTCTGGCTAAATTCCCTGCCTCTCCATATTACAGGTCCTAAAGTATATAATATTTCATAAAGCACACTGCTAGACCACAGCAGGGCTAGCCACCCAGCAGTGTAAGCATTGGCCCTAGATTGTCAGTGTTGAAGTGACACCCTAACCCCATGTGCAAAAATGGGAAAAAGTTGTGGATGGAAAGCACAGTAAAAAACACCAGTATGCATTTCTGACCCACTACTAAATGCAGGAAACAAACCTGCCCATTAATCTTGAGCAATTAAGGGTCATTCCTGCAGGCCCCAATTTGAAAATGGCACCTGCTTTTTCTTTGGCCAATTAAGGGCCACTGTAAAAAAAACAAAAATAAAACAGACTGCTTTGTAAACAAGGAGTTAACTGCCAAGGCATTAATTATGGACCTAGAAAGGACACTGTTGAATTCACATGCAATTCTGCCACACTGAGAAAACAAACTCCCTGTCAACAAGAGCTCCTTAGTATATTCAAGGAACACATTACTAGAAACAAACATGTGCTGTTCCCATTAGGGGTTGCCACAGCAGATCTGTTTCCATTTCTTCCGATCCTCTGCATCTTGCTCGGTCACACCAACCACCTGCATGTCCTTTCACCACATCCATAAGCCTTATCTTAGGCCTCCCTCTTTTCCTGTTACCTGGTAGCTTCATCCTTAGCATCTTTTTCCCCAATATACTCAGCACCCTTCCTCAGCACATGTCCAAACTAATGTAATCTTGCCTCTCTGGCTTAGTCTGCAAACCTTCAAACCTGGGCTGACCCTCCAATATACTTAGTCCTGATCCTGTCCACCCTAGTCACACCCAGTGCAAATCTTAACATCTTTAACTCTGCCATATCCAGCTCTAACTCCTGGCTTTTTGTCAATGCCACTGTCTCCAACCCATATAACAGCTGGTCTCACTACCCTCTTTTAGACCTCCCCTTTCACTCTTACTGGTACTAGTCTGTCACAAATCACTCCTAACACGATTCTCCACCCACTCCATCCTGCCTGGACTCTTCTCTTCCACACTCACCATTACTCTGAACTATTGATCCCAAGTATTTAAACTCCACCACCTCTACTCCTTGCATCCTCACCATTCCTCTATCCTCCCTCTCATTCACACACACATTCTGTCTTAGTCCTGCTGACCTTCATTCCTCTTCTCTCTAAAGCACATCTCCATCTCTCCAGGGTCTCCCTACTCCCACTACAGATCACAATGTCATCTGCAAACATCATAGTCCACGGGGACTCCTGTCTGATCTCGTCTGTCAACCAGTCCATCACCATTGCAAACAAGAAAGGGCTCAGAGCTGAGCCTTGATGTAATTCCACCTCCACCTTAAAACGCATCTGTCACTCCCACCAGACCTCACCCGTCACTATTCTCGTACATATCCTGTACCACTCTTACATACTTCTGACACTCCCGACTTCCTCATACAATACCACAACTCTAGGCACCCAGTTATATGCTTTCTCCAAGTCCACAAAGACACAATGCAACTCCTTCCGACCTTCTCTGTACTTCACTCTGAGCAAATGTTGCATTTGTAGTGCTCTTTCGCAGCATGAAACCATACTGCTGATCATTAATCATGCCCCTTCTTAACCTAGTTTCCACTCTACAATAACCATGCTGTGACTGATCAATTTAATCCCTCTGTAGTTACTACAGCTCTGCACATCACCCTTACTCTCGGTACCAAACACTGTCTCCATTCCTCAGGCATCCTCTCACTTTCCAAAATTTCATTAAAAATCTGGTTAAAACCCACTGCCATTTCACCTAAACACCTCCATGCTTCCACAGGTATGTCATCCGGACCAACAGCCTTTCCATTCTTCATCCTCTTTATAGCCATCCTTACTTACTCCTTGCCAATCCATTGCACTTCATGATTCACTATCCCCACATCATCCAACCTTCTTCTCCCTCATTCTCTTCATTCATCAACCCCTCAGAAGTACTCATCTGCTCAACATACTCCTTGCTTGTAAGTATGTTTTACTCATTATCCTTTAATCACCTTTACCTGCTGCACATCTTACCTATCTCGGTCCCTCTGTCTAGCCAATTGGTACAGGTCCTTTTTTCTCCCGCCTTATTGTCCAACCTTTCATACAACTCTTCATATGCTTAGCCACCTCTTTGCCATGCACCTCATCTCCTTATACTCCTTTCTACATTCTTCATCTCTGACAATCCCACTTCTTTGCCAACCTCTTTCTCTGTATACTCTCCTGTACTTCCTCATTCCACCACCAGGTCTCCTTGTCATCCTTCCTCTGTCCAGATGTCATACCAAGCACCTTTCTAGCAGTCTCACTTACTAGCTCTGCTGTAGTTACCCAGCTATTTGGCAACTCTTCAGTGCCAGTCTTAACTTCCCTGAAAACCATCTTACAATTCCCCTTTTTCAATTTTCACCATTTGATCCTTGGTGCTGCCCTCACTCCTCCTCTTGACCAGTCATCTTACAAATCATCCTATGCTGCCTAACTACACTTTTCCCTGGTCACCACTTTACAGTCTCCAATCTCCTTCAAACTGGCCCTCCTACACAAGATATAATCCACCTGTGTGCATCTTCCTCCACTCCTGTATGTCACCCTATGCTCCTCCCTCTTGTTAAAATACGTATTCACCACAGCCATGTCCATCCTTTTCGCAAAATCCACCATCTGACCTTCTGCATTCCTTTAACACAATACCTACCCATCACTTCCTCATACCCTCGGTTCCCCTCACCAACATGCCCATTGAAATCTGCTACAATCACAACTCTCTCTTGGGTACAGTCATCACCATTTCATCCAACTCACTCCAAATTGTTTCTCTCATCCATCACACACCCAGCTTGTGGAGCATATGCACTAACATTCATTACACCATCAATTTCCAGCTTCATAAACATCACTATCAGACACTTCACCTACAAAACACTCTTGGCATACTGTTCCTTCAGAATAACTCCTACGCCATTTCTTCTCCCATCCACACCATAAAACAATTTTAACCCACCTCCGATACGCCTAGCCTTACTCCCCTTCCATCTGGTCTCTTGCACACAAAATCTACCAACCTTCCTTCTGTCCATCATAACAGCTAGCTCTCTCCCTATACCAGTCATACTGCCAACATTCAAAGTTCCGACCCTCACTACTACAGTCCTAGCCTTTCTCCTCTTCCTGCCTTCGGCCATGCCTTCCATCTCCTCTTTTTCAGCCAACAGTAGCCCAATTTCCACCAGCACCCTGTTGGCCAACAGTACTGGTGGCGGTTGTTAACCTGGGCCTTGACCAATCCAGTATGTAAATATTTACTGGTGTCCGCATGAATGATTTGGCTAAGTTTTACACCAGATGCCCTTCCTGACAACCCTCCCCATTTATCCGGGCTTGGGTGTAGAAGTATAGGTTGACAGGACTAAAACATTTGCTCTAAATAAAACTTCATATTCCACTTTTGAAATGAGCCATCTTGCTCTTAAGTACTTTTGACAACAGTTTAGCAATCACCAAGAAAAAGTGATAAAACCTGGAAGAAAGATGCTTTAATTTTTAATGAAAAGCATTCTCCCACTTACAAATTAAGTTGACACTGGACAAAGTCTACAGCTACACAAATTAAAATCTTACTGACTATTCATCCTCAGATATCAAAGGTATCTCCTCCCCTTCCAAGTCAAGTGACTAGAGTAAATGCTGTATTATCATTCTTAGCACACTAGTTGCTTTCAGTGGTAACCCCTCTTCTTGCTGTGTTAACTTAAATGTAGCAGGACTTCTAGTATCTTTCCCCTCATGGTCCAGCTCATTTTTAGGCATGCTAAATTCTGGAATTTATACAAAATTAAACTAGCAAAAAATACCTGTGGACTCCAAATGCTTATTTTTTTTCACTCCTTACTAGTGAAAGGAGAAAAATTGCATGTACGTTTACTGCAGAAAGCTATTGTTGCACAGAGAAAACATACAATGCAAGGGATTATAGAAACATTTCTTACCTTGGATGAACTGCTGAGCCAGCCAGAGCAAATATTCTCCTTAAAAGCCATTCTGCAGAATAAAGGATAAATATACATTACTATATCTGGGCAACCATAAGACAGACTTCTATACTTGTACAGTACAGTGCCTCACACCTTACCTATTTGGACCAATGTACTTAAAAGAAACCTTACTAACCTGTAGAGCTAACAATTGCTGTGGAGAATAACGGCCTGGTTTAGCTTTCCACAACAATCAGCCCCTCCCATTTACCCATGTCCCTCAGCTCTTCAAATCCAAGAGGCCTAAAGACACCTAAACACAAGCTTCCAAACAGGACATACGTCACATCTGCTAAACGGGGGGGGGAATTGAGAAAGCTAATACAGATCTATTAGGCTTACTGGGGGGGGGGGGGTAAAAGCCTGGAAAGTCTACCCCAAAGTTTAATTTTTTTTTTAGATTCCAAAAGGAGATGCTGCTTGCAGTTTGTATTTTCTGACAAAAACATCTAGCTTGTATAACAAGGTGATTCCACTGTACTTTGAGACCAGTACTGGGTGTGGAGCATTAGGAGACTTGGCACCACAAATCCCAGCACACAAAGGCAGAAAGCAGCAAAGATAATAGTATTTGCATAACTGTGGTTTTGATAAACCTTGCCCACAGACAGGAAAATTCATCAGGTTGCAGTGTTCAGAGGGCAGTCTGAACACAGACACTAATCAGAGAGTGAGATTCACGGTTATTCAAGGACCTGATAAAGCTTGAGTAGCTGAGTCATAGGAAGCAGACAGCTCTGGCTACAGCCATCCAAATAAAGACCCTAGAACCTTAGAGTCAGAGTGCTGCCATGACTACACATATGCAGTTTAACACCTTGGGAGTGTTAGCAAAACTAAATGGCAGTGCCTTGAACCTAAAAGGACTACCTCCTATTCAGAAAGGAAGTCCTCTTCAGAATCCTTGATGTGCAGGTAAGCATCCTGAAAGTCCAAGCATTTTCAATTTTCTTTGGAGAAAGAAGGATGGTGGATGGACATCATTAAGTCCATCGGAAAAAGGCTCCTTTACAATGTACTGGTTTAGGCTGCTCAAATTGGAGGATAGCCCCAAGTCTTTCCCCACCCCTTTCTGCTTAATACTTTCTTGTTGTACTAGTACCAGAGTCCATTGCTGGGGTACCAGCTCTGCATTCCACCCTTGGACTCGCACCTGGGCTGGTTCCAGTGTAGATATGAAAGGCACCCTGTGGGGAGAGGTAATGGCATGCCAGCAGCTGCTTCTGCTGGGTATGAAGAGTCCCCAATTATCCTACAGATATACAATTATAAGCGCACACAAACAATTACCTACCCTCATCCTTTCCACCTGCATTTTAGTTTGTTTTTCTATGCTTATTGCTGGACGTCTTATGGTAAAGAGCATGCATTTTAATATTAGAATCCAGAACAGATCACATAGCAGATGCATCAATCGTCAGTAGTAATGATTCATAGCACAGTAGAAAATGGTGTTGAGACTTAGTAAAATGTATTATAATATGTACAAGGGATGGGGGATATGTATAAAGTTACAGTACTCCGAATGTGGTTTTATTCCATCAAGACAGACATGTTTTACTGCAAGACTTTGAAACAACTGAGCAAAGATAGTTCTTGTCAGGGACAGAAACAGCATGTGAAAAATGCCTGATAAGTGAAGGTGTCCATTCATCAGAAAACTTGCAGTCGTTGTCCAATCATGGAAAATGATGGAGGGAATGCTTTACAGCATCAGATGGGGGAATGAGAAAGGCAAGGAATACAGAAAAGGTTAGTGCGTGTATTTCATTTCTAATATGCTTTCATAAGATATTCAGCACATTCAATCTGTTTATTTGCTTCCTAATACTAGCACTCCGACATGGCAAGAAATGTACAAGATTTGTTCTGCTGAGAAAGCTCCATCGTATAATTCTGAACTCGTGCAAACATGGAACTGCTCAGAATTTGGCATTCTTAGCCAGAGATCTGAAGTACATCTAACAGAACTCATGGCATCCATTGAAATCTTCAATAAGTAGAAAGTAAGCCTTTTTTGCACTTGTGTACTGTATTTTACTGACCTGTTTGCTTCATTTTATACTGTTTGTGCTGTTGTGACAGATTCATTCTGTGCTTGTATATTTTGCTTCATCTACCTTAAATAGCACAGGCTGGATTCAAGCTTGCTGAATCTAGAGAATGTTTTGGTATCACAAGCACTAAAACCAGCCATCTCATATTAAGAGGGCCCCCTGCACCCTTGCGGCAGAAATGTGTGGCCCAGGATCCATAAGAGTTAGAGATTGCTGGAATAAAGGGTCTGAGGGGGATCTTCCATTGGTAGATTGTGTTAGAGGTCTTTAAAACAGTGTTTAAAGCACCGCGTCTGCACTTAACTGTGCACCATGCAATGGGGGTTAACAGTGCCTCAAATGCAAAGACCTAGAATCACATCTTCCCCCAAAACACCACTCAGTGAAACCCTCTCAGCTAAGCAGTCTGGACACCCCACTTTCTTCGCTAACCCTATATAACGAGACCCTTGCTAATCCCAGAGCAATAGCTGAACTTTTGTCCTCCCACAAACCAGGAATTCCTGCTGCTATGGAGTCAGTTTTTTTTAACATTTCTCCAGGCAGCCATAGACATGGGCATCCAGAGGCAATGTAGCAATTATCTAATGTATACTAACAACCACCTGCTCCTAAAGCAAATATAGCATGTGACAGATGTCACTACCATAAAACTTGAATCAGTCCTCTCAACAAAAGATCAAAGAGGTGGTCAGCTCACACATCTCTCCTCTTACACAAGAGGAAGTCAAGACAGACCCACATGTGAAGGTACTCACCAAGAGCTTACCAAAAGGGGAGACTTCCCAAACACAAACAACCCTCACATACTTATACAGAATCCACCAGTACACAACATATACAGTCTCTCAAAGCCCCTAAGGCAACACTTCAAAACCAAACTTCATAGTTATAGGAGACTCAATAGTGAAACATGTCCTTCTCACCAGGCTGGACAAGTTCATGGTAAGCTACCTATCAGGTGCCAGGATCCACCAAGTCGCACGTACTAGTCACTTGGCAGCAATTACAACTATGATTGTCACAGTACATGGACTGAATGACTTGATACGTACCTCTCTACTATATAAAGACAGGCATGACAGAGCTCTCAGACTGTGCCAGGCAGGTACGTCCCTAGCCTTAAGCAGCATTCTACTTCCACCTAGATGTAGACCTTACAAACATGATTGAGTTTAACAATTGGCTTGGCTTCTGGTGTCACTCCAAGGGGATCCAGTATCTCTCAGCCTGAGAAAATTGGTCAATAGGCCTTTATGCTTCGCCGGAGATCTCCATCCATCTCAAGGCTTTAGGATACTGGCAGAGACACTTAAAGGCTTTATGGGGAGGCAATGTCAATGCAACGAAACTTCAGACTTAGAATACTAAGACAACTCAAGGTCATGCTGCTTAGTGGTAGGAGCATAAACAGCAAGCTGCACTCTTCACCTTGAAGAATGAGGTCTGTGCAGTCACTGAAACTTCATTTAAGGCTGTAGAGAATACCCCCACTGTACAGGGCTACAATGTCTTCCACTCAGACTTCAAAATGATAAGAACCAAAGGTGGAGGTGTATCCATTTTCATTAACTCCAAATACAACTTATGACTGGTAAAGCAGTTAAACTCTCTTGAGCTACTCCAGGTCCAAACTATAGACAAAACACCCCACAACATCATAGCTACAGGTCCCCCACCATGAACCAATATAATCACCTCCTACCTGGACTTGGTTGAATCACTCAGTATACAGCCAAACACCATGGTCATGGGAGACTTCAACTACCCACTGATTACTCGTGTAAGACACTCAGTCAAACAACTGCACTGAGGTTTCTGGACCAACTCAAATGCACTGGAACAATTTGTCAGCACCCAACAAGGGGCTCAAATGTCCTAGACCTAGTACTTGCCAACATGGGAGGGCTACTGCACTACCCCAGTGTGCTGCCCTCCCTGGTCAAATTACACCACAAATCTGTCTTTGAAGTAAATAGACCAGACACCCCCAACAAGAGCAAAAAATAAGTTTCTCCAAAGCAAACTGACCTCCTAAGCAATGGTAAAAATGGTTTCAAAGCCCCTGCTAACAAAGACTATGACAACTCCTACATGGAGAAGTACACAAATGCCTTATATAGACACTTAAGCACATGTATTGACTTGGCAGTACCTGACTGGACTAAAACCAGGTCCTCGCGCAAAAAGTCACCCTGGTAGACTGCAAGTATAAATAAAGATACAGAACAAAAGAAAAACTGATATCAAAACAATAATGAATGTACTCCGCAATGAAGACTACCCCTACACTGCCTAAACATGCAAATCAGAAACTTTGTAAAGTCCTCTAAAGCAAGTTAGACCCCCCAACTAAAGGGAATAACACATTCTTTAGCCAAGTCTTAAACATTAAAGGGAATACCCAACTGTATGCCACTTATAATGGATGGCCCCACTCTCACAGAACTTAAACAGTGAACCCCTTGCACAAAGGGGGTCCATCAACCGACCCTGGGAATTAGACCCATTACGCTGACTAGCCTCATCTGCAAGGCCATGGAAAGGATGATGGACCTTATCAACCAAGCCATAGGCAACCTTCAAACTCTGACCCAACCCAGTTTGGTCAAGGGCAGATCTTGCTTACTAAACCTGAACTTCTTTGAGAAAGCCACCAAAGCCCTGGATGAGGGCAAAGCAGCACACCACCTGCCTTGATTTAGCGAAGGCCTTTGATATTTCCCCACTTTGGGACCATTCAGAAACTTTCCTAGCTGAGTATCAACCCATTACTAGATAAGTAGCAAGGAAAGCCTTGTACATTGCCCATCTTATAAACAAGGGCATCACATCCAAGACCAGGGAGGTCATTATTCTGTTGTACTCGGCCCTTAGACTACTGATTGAATACAATGCTCCTTTCTGGATGTACCTCACCAGACACCTGCAGTAGCTGGAGATACCACAGAGGTTTCTAAGAATTCAGGTCCTTAGAGATATGACCTACATGAAAAGACAAACCCCACCTCTGTACTCTGCACCTTACAGGATGCAGACAGGCTACCTGTACCTGACCTACAGAGCAGTGCCTTGACCCTGCCCCGATGGAAATGCTGCATATCCGCAAATTAAATGGGACAAGAGTCACTCGCTCTAGAGATCTCACCCTGGCCTGCAACATTAACAGAACTTGCACAAGACACATACCTCCCAGAGGTTGCTGCTTCTCTGGAATAAGCAGTCACTTCATGTGAAGTAGAGTTCCTCAATGACCATATTTTAAGTGCAACCTTGACAACAGAGTGGGAAACCACAAATTCAACCCCAGGGGTGACACCCATGCACTGAGGCACTCTGCTGATCATATTGTTCTGCAAGCAATGACCATCTAACTATGGTCAACTAGGGTACACTGTGTTTTACATGGCTAAGCTTGTAAAGGCCCTCAGGCCATTCAACCTTAACCTAGTAATCAAATGGTTCCAATCTTACTTGCAGGGCAGACAACAAGCAGTATTATGGAAAGACAATCTATCCTCCCAACTACCAATCACCCTTGGCGTCCTCCAAGGGTCCATATTAGGCCCCCTCCTTTCCTCAATATTCATTAATGACCTACCCAAAATCATCCCTGAAGCAACCTGTATTCAGTATGCAGATGACTCTACCCTAATCTGTTCTGCCACCACCCCCCCTCAGACCTACAATCTCTATCCCAAAGCACATTCAACAAAGTAGAGATCTGGTTCAATAATCACCGTCTCCTATTGAATCCCAACAAAACCAAACTACTACTTCTCTCCCCTACCCGAAAAACCTCATCACCAAATATTACAATCATCCAATGGCACCATAATCTCTCCAGATCCATCTACAAAACTTCTAGGTGCAATAATAGATAACCTTACATTTGACACTCATATCGATAAAGCCATCAAAACAGTTAAAAAAAAAAAAAAAAAAAAAAGAGAGATAGGCTCCCTATATACAATTAAACCATTTCTAACTCCACCGGCCAGAACAGCCATAGCTAGAACACACCTTCTCAACCCTTCTCTATGCCTCTGCCATTTTCCTAAACCTACGGAAAGCTAACCTAAACAAATTAGCTAGCTGCTACAATATAGCTAGATTCGCCCCAGCATACAGAACCCATCACTGTCAATCTTCAAACATTGGACTAGCTAGAGCTACCCAATCAACTCCAGTACAACCAACTCAGTTATTCATAAAATCCTCTACCAACCTAACAGTACACCCATTCTGGCAAATATCACCCACTACTGCAACCTACCATCTCTCCACTCATCTAACAAGATGCAAGTTCAATCTGCCAAAGCCAACAACTCCGCTGCAAAATCACTTCTCTCCAACTCAGCTGGTAAGAAATGGAACGCACTTCCCCAGACCTTACCACTATAGCCTCTTTACCCCAATTCAAAACATCCCTAAAGAGTCACCTAAACAAGCATTGGCTATGTTCATGTCTAGACCCAGGCTAACTCTACTTGCATGCAATTCTTGAAGGCAAATCATGCAATTTGGAATAAACGTACCTAAACCCTCCCTAATTATAACTACTCTATAACCTTCAGAACAGTCACTAAATCCTACCAAACTTCCTATACACATCTTTAGAATGTTGTGTTTCTAACTCCCTACACTGTCTGTACCTCCTCTTGCGTATCCTATCATCCTAGCTT
>NC_056739.1:1685633538-1685761038 GCF_019279795.1 Protopterus annectens | reverse complement strand
GAGACAGAGGACAGATCAGCATGCTTAAGCCGTTCCAAGAGAACATTAAACAAGTTAAGGCAGTCTTCATGCTAAAGTAGTCCATCCATGAGTCAGGGTAATGAAATCCATGCTATACAACTGTATCTAAAGCACTTCCTTAACTTTGCATATGAATAAAAAATTTGATTGGGTGAAAGTTAGCTTCAGTGCACCCAGTTGACCATAAGCTAAAAGCCATGTAGAATGTTCTTCAGTGTCAACCTAAAACAACTAAGCATATTCTCAGTTCTGGAATTTCTCTGCTTTTGCTGAGCTATGATGCATCCAAGGGGGAGGGACTGTACAATAACCAACAACCTTATTAGCAAATCACATCGCTTACTCACACCCAAGAAAATGAAGCCTTTTGGGGAGTAAGGCAGGCTACACTATACAGTCCTAAGATTTGGGTCAGAGCCTTCTAGCCTTGCCCTCTGAGGACAGGCAATCATGCATACACAGGATGCAAATACTGTGGGTAACTAGACCCAGAATGCCACATCCAGCCTTGCTGTATGCCTCGTCTAGCAACTAAATACCAGCTCCAAAAGTAGTTTGTCCTGAAGTAGCACCAAGAAGCCAACAGAGCATCAAATCCCTACGATGGTCCAAACTCAAGAATCGAGTAACTGAACCTACAGGAGATTCAGCTTGGAAGCTAACTAGGTACATGACCCATCCAAATGGTATACAGCAAAACTAAGGAAGTCCAAAAAGATCACCAAAGAGCAGCAGAATGAACTACAAGAACAAAGCTAAAGTCTTACATAACATGGAAAAATTCCACGGTAAATTCTAGAAAAAAAAACTGTTAACCCAAGTGTTTGTGACTGGCCATCTTAGCCGATTGTACACCGTGCTGATAAATACAGAGGAAATTCTTGTAAAGGAGGCATCAAGTAATCAAGTGAACTAGAGAAAATAGTTTATGTTCACTTATTCATTCATCCATCCGGTCTTACTTGCCCAGTGAACCTTAATTAGAAACCCTACCACTCAAATTACCAAAATATCTGGACGACTATGGGTATAAAAGGAAGTGGAAGTGTGCATGCAAGGGAGTGTATGAGTGCAAAATCAAGTAGTGGGTGCAACTCATTTAAAATTAAGAGGTATGCATACCTCTCAACCTCTTATCAAGAAATTTAGATAAAGCCTAAAATAATGGGGCAACAAAGGCTCAAAAACACAGATACTATTCTTGTACAATTATAAAGTTGTTATAATTACAACATTAATGTTAACATGCATTTTCTATAGGATACAAGGTCCATGCTGGTCACCTCAGGGACACCCCTAATGGACTCAAATTTTAGCTCTACCTCCCTTAATCCCTCAGAGAAAGGGTGATTACTTGCAAGTAAAGGACAACAACGTTAGACTAACTTTAGAAAATCAATACTAATTCACATTTTCTTATGCTGTCACTATCTAAAGTTAACAGTACTAATATTGAGACCTGTCCCAGATTAGTTCAGACCCATGAAAGCCTCAAACTCAAATGTACACCATTTAGTGGCTTCAGTTCCCCAATGATTTGCCAGCATATACTACATAAAGTTCAAAATAATTGGAGGAACTGTTTTACATCAAAAATGTAAAAGTACATCTACAGTAATTAAAAAAAATACAAGACAATTTAACATATGGCCCTTTCTCTAAGCATACTAACGCCCACTAGGGTGTCCTACCTTCCGTCTCCTAAATGAGGAATACAGCCTCTCAAAGCGTGGAAAAAAGGGCAAAGTATGAACACCTTCAGGCAGCTTACTGAGGGTCATTGAATGGTTATAACGTGCTACTTTATACTTCTAATAAGTTTTGAATTAATATTGTTCATTACTATTCAGCATAGACATCAGTTAAAAATGCCTAACTGAATATCTGACAGACCCTTTCAATGGGGAACTTTTCAGGAACATCAACTTTTTAAGATCCAAAATGAGGCACGTTAGAGGTATGGTTTGTGTAAACTCCCACCCAGGGGTGTTCTGAGGCCCAACGCCACACACCCCTGGGCGGGCGTTATTTACACAACACACCATGCCGGGCATTATTGTTGGCTTAACAAGTAACTATCTGGGACGTTCCAGACCTTAACTCAAATTGTATTTCGGTCCTCTCAATCCCTCCTAAACCTGATAACTTGGAAACACAGCGGTGGGTTATACATAAAGAATTACCTTAATTGCGAGACTTATTTTACTTGAGAAGCTGTATATTAATTTGTGTCTTAATTCTGTCAACGTCACGAGATAATGATGCAAATATTTTAGTGGTGTTTTAACTGCCTCTCTACGTATACCACAGATTTTTTGCCTCATTTTTAGTCATTTTTTCATAACTTGTGTTTTTCTAGCAAATAGCATTAAGAACTGAAATTAGAAAATAGTGATTGGAGTTGGAATGCATATCCTTCAAAAATTATGCTAGTGCAAAACCTGTTATTCTATCAACTTTAATAATGTTAGAACAATATTTAACCATTGTCCCTAGTTTTAGGCCACTGCTCTGTCCCACGTTTATAGCTTTGTACACATTTTGTGCTATAAAAAGGTATGGCTCCAAATTTCTGAAGGTGTCCCCGTTAGAGTTATAAAACTCTCCCACTGTGAGTTTGTGGTGTGGGAAGAATTACCGCAGCAGGGATAACGACTCGGTGGTGTAAACCTTAGCTCTGAATCATTGTCGAAGAACACCCCGACCCCATGTACAAAAATGATGAAAAGGATTTGTGCATAGATGGATTGATCTGTGCCTTGGAGAATGCACTTTGTTGCACAGATCTGCCGGTTAAAACTTCACTCCAGCCACTCATTCATCTGTCTTTCGATCCATGACTTCAGATCACATATTAGTAATTTACGCAAATACTTTGTGACCAACTCCAATAGCTTTCTTAAACAACGCTTAAGTGGGTCGAGTAAAAAAAATCTACTGCACTTCATCACAAAGCTTCCTAGTCAAAGTCACCAGGGTATTAAGTGTTCTACAGTACGCCCACATAGCAAGACCCGAAATGTGGCGTTTCACATTTTGGAGTGGGAGAATCAAACGGGCAAGTTATAAAAGCTTGGCAACTCACAAGCAGACGACCATAAGAAAATAACACCAGTGAAAACAGTCAATATCAAAGCATAATTTCAAGGTACTGCTCAATTGCGATCATTCAAGTACAACGCGAAAACTATTCCTGCATTTCTAAACAGCCACAGTCTTTCACGGATTACAACATAAGTGTATGCATACAAGCCTTCTAACCAAATTTATACCTACTTGCTGTAATGGTTATTTAGTCCTACACTAACCCCACGACCAGACCCTCCACAAATGACCTTTAATCTTCCAAGGCCTGCATAAATGTGTTTTTAACACCTACTCCATTCAACCATTGGATGATAGCCCTACTGCAAATCCGTTCCATTGGCTGTTTCACCAAATGGCTTAACTTACACTTCTAAACACGAAGGTAAGGGAGTATTACTATTTAGTAAATAGTCAGCATTTTGCTGCTTAACTGTAGTTCAGTGTTATACCTTCTAAGTCTTGATATTGTCCCCACTAAAATGTTCCAGTTTTTAGTGGTAATATGTCGCACCCACAAAACACTACGTTTTTCCACCTTCGAACGCAAAATAGAATAAAAAGGAATTTATGGGAGGGCTACTTTGTGAAATTTTCGTCCAGACCCATAGTAAGTGAAGGCGACATAGTGAATACCCAACCCAATATTTTAATTACTTTAAGGAACCAATGACGCAGCCCTTTCAACAGTCCCAATTTTGGTTGAATATTCATATTTTCAGATCTGATTACCACTGCACATTACGTTCTTAGTTCTAGAGGTATGCCCCTATTTTTCCATCTAGATTTATTTCTTAAAACAATTTTCTGACTCCCCCTTATTACATGTGAGTTCTAAAGCTGTCTAGTATATATGAAACCACACATGACCAACACATTAGTGGCAGCCAGTACTGGTGGTAGCATTTTGGGGGCTCCCAGCAAGTTTCAAGGGCTTTGTATTAGCAGCAGCGGCCTTAGGTCAACTGGTGCCCTAGGCAAAAGAGCTTCATGGTGCCCCCACCACACCACCTGGTGCCCCCATCCAGGTCTACCTACACCAAATAAACACTGAAAAAGTGTCCCTGCTAGAACGGCACCCTAAGCAGCCGCCTAGTTGGCCTATGCCTAAGGCCGACTATATGTATTAGAACATTACCCCACCGCGATTTTCACGCAGGAATCGGCGGGGCATACATGATTGCCAGGGCTGAGTGACAAGCCATGCAGATTATACAGTGTCACTGAATATTTGTAACACATGCTTCATGCTTTTTTGTGTTATCTTTAAGTAGAGTTACCACAGCTTTTAGTATACAATATGTAAAACAGAGATTAAATAAAGTTATCCTTTTTTTCTGCATTTGTAAGTGCACCGTCAAAACCACCGCATGTCCTGGGTGTCTGACTTGTTCTGTCACTTTGTACTTAGTAGTCTTAACCACATTACTGTGTTGTAGGGTAAGAAGCAGGTCAGAAGGGCAGCATGTACACAGTGCCCACAAGTTCCCGTTTTGCACTCTGGACCCATATCCCGTGGACCCCCCACCTTTCTTTGGTATAATGTTGTGCTGTAATTGCTTTTGCAGGGGGGGCAAGCACCCCTGCACCCCCCACCTTTCTTTAAACATTTTTCTAGAGATAAAGCAACAAGCAATATTCTAAGGCAGTGGGACAATAAATACATACAATAAATACAATAAAAAAAAGACCTGCCCGAAAGGTCGCCACCGCATCTTTACAGAATACGAATTTTAAGTCTGTGTAATAGTTTTTTTCTTTAAGTAGAGTTATCATAGCTTTTAGTATACAGTATGTAAAACAGAGATTAAATAAAGTTATCCTTTTTTTCCACATTTGTAAGTGCACCGTCAAAACCACTGCATGTCCTGGGTGTCTGACTTACTTTGTCACTTTGTACTTAGTCTTAACCACATTACTGTGTTGTAGAGTAAGAAGCGGGTCAAAAGGGCAGTATGTACGCAGTGCCCACAAGTTCCCGTTTTGCACTCCGGACCCATAACCCGTGGACCCTCCACCTTTCTTTGGTATAATGTGCAGTAATTGCTTTTGCAGGGGGGCAAGCCCTCCTGCACCCCCCACCTTTCTTTAAACATTTTTCTGGAGATAAAGCAACAAGCAATATTCTAAGGCAGTCGGACAATAAATACATACAATAAATGCAATAAAAAAAAGACCTGCCAGAAAGGTCGCCACCCGCACCTTTACAGAATATGAATTTTAAATCTGTGTAATAGTTTTTACACGTGCAGCATACTATGTGTTCGTGCCCCTCCCCTTTAAAGAATTGTAATTCTCAGCGTAATAGTGTAATACTTCTGTATAAATACAGCATATTCTGTGCTCATTTGAATAGGTAAATCTGTTTGGATTGGTACAGCATTTGTAAGTACGCGTTTTGCCAAATTATTTAGTCTAAGATGTAATTTATCGAAGCTTTTGATCACTGCAAATTGGAAATCCTGGTATCAGCAAATAAGAGAGAAAAGGCTTTGTACTGAAATAATTACAATGTTTAGCATATTCATCTTTCTCAGGATGTGTTTACCATGTTTATTCAAAGCACTTTTCAAAATAAATGTCATCATGAGCAAAGTGCTGGGCGGGGTTTGGGCGGTCCTTGCTACTGCGCATCTGGTGGGGTAATGTTCTAATACGAAACCATTTCAAGTTGGGGGCCCTACCGAGGAGAATATAAAATGTGTGAACACATTGCCGTCACGCCCCTTCCCTATCAAGCTCATGCAGCACCATTTAATGATCACTGTATAGCATAACTACATTCAGACCATTAAAAAGACTTGAAATGCCAAGGTACGCACTGACTGGCATTTAGCACCAATGTTACATTATGGCAGTTCCCTCTACCACAACAAGGTAGTCACTCACAGTGGTACACACACTGACTGACTGGGACTGTTTCTCAGCTGGGGTGCCTTCTGTGTAGAGTCTGCATGTCCTCCCTGCATTCACATGGGTTTCCTCTCACATTCCAAAGACATGCTTCTGCAGCGTTTCTCCCCGGGCCTCTGCTGAAAATAGACTCTGTCCTAGTCAGACTTTCCTGGTCAACAAATGTTAAATAAATAAAATGTAGTACCAATAAATTATGACAAGCCCCTGTACCACAGTAAGGTAGCTACTCACAGATGTATTTACATACATACACACACACACACACACACACACACACACACACACACACACACACACACACACACACACACACACATTGACTGGCATTTAGTAGTAATGTTGTTATATTATGGCAAGTCTCTGTACTGCATCAAGGTAGCCAGTCCCACAGAGGTACACAGACACCCACACAGACTCCCTCACACAGGACAGAGACACAAGACAGCTACACAGACTTGCACACAGGACAGAGACACCCACACATGATAAAGACAGCACTACAGTAAGACTGAACATTAAGAATTTAAAATACTAGGCTTATGAACTAATAATGATGCTAGAATAAGATTTTGCAGGAGCATGCATTTTCTAACCCCACATTTTTGAACAACAGACCAAAACTAACAAACATCTAGACACTGTGCAACATTCTCATGGCCCCTACCGACCTCTTAACTTCTCAGCATAATTCCAAAGCCGAAAATAAGTGCAGAACAAAGGTGTAACATCAAGGATAGTTACAAACATTGCTATGGTAAACTTAGAAAGGTATTAGAATAATAGAGATTGCATTAGCATTTAAATAATCAGTACATTCTGCAGAACTCTCATAGTCCCCTCAACGGTCTCATCACAATTCTACAGGACGTAAAAACAAAATTAAAAAAACAAAAAAAAAGACAGGGACATAACATTAGGGATTTAAAACACTATGCTTATGAACTAATAAAGATGGTAGAATAACAGATTTTTCCAGCAGCATGCATTGTGTGAATACATATTTTTGATGAGTAACAGACCAAAAATACATGTCAAACATCTAAACATTGTGCAACATTCTCATAGCCCATACCCATCTCCTAACCTCTCAGCTTAGCAATTCCAGACAAA
The DNA here is from genome assembly GCF_019279795.1 of Protopterus annectens. Taxonomy (NCBI): domain Eukaryota; kingdom Metazoa; phylum Chordata; order Ceratodontiformes; family Protopteridae; genus Protopterus; species Protopterus annectens. The sequence goes on along the minus strand of NC_056739.1, from coordinate 1,685,753,907 downwards.
GCCAAAAAAAAAAAAACTGCAGAACTAACGTGTAACATCAGAGATAGTTTGAAACTTTGCTATGATCAACTTCGATAGTAGAACAAGGTTTGCATTGGCACGCATTAAGACATCAGTACATTCTGCAGAATTCTCACAACCCCTATCCCCCAGTGTCTCAGCACAATAAATCTGGATGAAGTGAAATCAAAATAAAAACACAAAGGCATAACATTAAAAAACAATGTGCTTATGAGCTGGAATAACAGCATTTGCAGTAACCCCACATGTTTTAATGAAAAGAGACAAATACCAGGCAAACATCTGAACATTGTGCAATATTTTCATAGCCCGTAACCCCCTACCAACCTCTCAGCACAATAACTCCAGACAAAGCAAAAAATGATCGTAGAACAAAGGGGTGTATACCATTAGGGATAGTTATAAACATTGTTGGTATACACAATACTCATTATAACAGGGTTTGCATTATTATACACTAAAACAACCACTGTACATTCTGCAACATTCTCATAGCTGCTAACTCCCCTCCCAACCTCTCAGCACAATAATTCTGGACAGAGCAAAAAATTATCATAGAACAAAGGTGTAGCATCAGGCATAGTTGTAAACATTGCCGGCATACATCAAACATAACTAGCAGAACAGGGTTTGCATTGGTATACATTAAAACATCTGTACATTCTACAGCATTCTCACGGCCACTATCCCCCCACTACCACTATTTCAGCACAATTTGTACACAAAACAAAAATGCATTAATGAATATTCTTATGCAAGAGTAGCTAAAAAAATGACATCACATTTGGACATTAATTACAGACAAGCCTTCCTTCCTCAATCTCTTAGCAGAAGAATTCTGGGCAAAGGTAAAATAAAATTGTTACATCCACAACCCCCCCCCCCAATCATCTTAGCATAAGAACTCTGCAGAAAACAAATTATACAACCCTCTCCCTAGGTTTCCTTGCCCCCCCAGCAAAAAAAAGTTAAAAATAAACCCAGCAACTTACCTTTTCTGCAGTTGATAGAAGGCTGCTACTAATCCTCTTCTTTCTTCTCCTACACACAGACCTGACCAGTTCAGCCCTTTTAAATTGCCGTCAAAAGGACAGTTTTTCAGATCTTTTAGAAATTGTCCTTACAAGGGCAGTTAAAATACAGCTGCTTTGCTGGTCCCATGGTCGTTCCAGGAAAACTTGCATCCTCCATCCATCCTCACGCCATATTCTTGGGAACATGCATGCAAAGGTGTGAGCCTCACATACAAGACCCAGTAAGAGGATTGAGCTGAATGAAAAGATAAGGGTACCAGACACAGTACCAAAATCTGGACAAAGCCAAAAATAATGGGGGTAAAAAAAGCTTAAAAATAGGGACACTTTTTAAATATTGCTCATATAAACTTACAAACTTGCTTTCAGGCTTTGCTTTAGCATACATTTTCTGAAAGATACAAAGTTTGAAACTTAAATGTCTGCCATTATTTAGTGACTTCAATACTCATTGATTTATAAGAAAACAAATTTTATGAAGAACAAACCAAAAATATGAAGCAAAAATCTGGACATTCTTAAACAATTTGGGCAGTTCAGAGGTGTGCCTAATGCTGATAATCAACAGAACTGATCCAACAGACCACAGATAGCAGCAAAGCCAATAAGGAAGCTAGAACTTGCTTCCTTGACTGCTGCAGCCAATCAGGTCCCTTTCTTCACTGAAGCGGACCTGATTGAGTGCAGCTTACAAGTGAAGTAGGGGACCTGAATGACTGCTGTAGTCAAGGAAACAAGTTCTTTCAGGAAAAAAAAAATGGAATTACGCAACGATGCTATACAGCTGAATGAACGAGGCAAGGAGCAGAAGAGATGGAGAAACCCATGGCTGCTTCATGTGGAGGCCTTCATACGTGGGGAGATAATCGGGGGCTCCCTGCTGCCATGGGTTCAGCGAGTGCCTAACCCTGGCGATGGTGGCAGTAATAATTTAAAGAAAGTGGAGACATTTCACATCCACCTTTTTATGAAGAAAAAATAAATGCCATTGTGTGCTAGATTTTTGAAATAAAGTTCACTGAAGTGTACAGTTTTTTACACAGTGTCTTTGATAATGTGCATTTGTTTTCCATCATTTTTTGTCACTTTTTTAAACGTGTTTCTGAGTAGTATTCCACATTCCTACAAGGAGGGGAAAGAGTTGTGTGCGATTTGGTATTCAAATTTTAAGCTTATTAGATGTCCAGATTCTTGGCTGGATGTTCTTACTTTTCAAAGGTCTTTGTTCCTATTCTCAATGTCTGCAGGCTGAGAGTAGAATAGTGAGAGAATAGATAGAGAGTGAGAATAACACATGAACTGGTTTACCTAACCAAGAATGTAGCCAGAAATTTTTACTATGTACTCAAAATCTCTTTGAGGATGCACAAGCCAGTGCATTTCTTTGTGCCGTTCCCAAGCCCGGATAAATGGGGAGGGTTGCATCAGGAAGGGTGTCCGGCGTAAAACTTCGCCAAATCATTCATGTGGACAGCAGTAAATATTTACATACCAGATCGGTCGAGGCCCGGGTTAACAACGACTGCCACCAATACTGTTAGCCAACAGGGTGCTGGCGGAAATTGGGATACTGTTGGCCGAAGGAGGAGAAGAGGCGGAAGGCATGGCCGAAGGCAGGAAGAGAGGAGAAAGGCTAGGACTGTGATAGTGAGGGTCGGAACTTTGAATGTTGGCAATATGACTGGTATAGGGGGAGAGCTAGCCGATATAATGGACAGAAGGAAGGTTGGTATATTGTGTGTGCAAGAGACCAGATGGAAGGGGAGTAAGGCTAGGTGTATTGGAGGTGGTTTCCAATTGTTTTATCATGGTGTGGATGGGAAGAGAAATGGTGTAGGAGTTATCCTGAAGGAACAGTATGCTAAGAGTGTTTTGGAGGTGAAAAGAGTGTCAGATAGAGTGATGTTTATGAAGCTGGAAATTGATGGTGTGATGATGAATGTTGTTAGTGCATATGCTCCACAAGTTGGGTGTGCGATGGATGAGAAAGAAAAATTTTGGAGTGAGTTGAATGAAGTGGTGATGACTGTACCCAAGGGTGAGAGAGTGGTGATTGGAGCAGATTTCAATGGGCATGTTGGTGAAGGGAACAGAGGGGATGAGGAAGTGATGGGTAGGTATGGTGTTAAAGTAATGCAGAAGGTCAGATGGTAGTGGATTTTGTGTAAAGGATGGACATGGCTGTGGTGAATACGTATTTTAACAAGAGGGAAGAGCATAGGGTGACATACAAGAGTGGAGGAAGATGCACACAGGTGGATTATATCTTACGTAGGAAGGCCAGTTTGAAGGAGATTGGAGACTGTAAAGTGGTGACTGGGGAAAGTGTAGCTAGGCAGCATAGGATGGTGGTTTGTAGGATGACGTTGGTGATCAAGAAGAGGAGGAGAAGTGTGAGGGCAGCACCAAGGATCAAATGGTGGAAATTGAAAAAGAGTAATTGTGAGGTGGAGTTCACTGATGAGTTAAGACAGGCACTGGGTGGCAGTGAAGAGTGACCAAATAGCTGAGTAACTACAACAGAGCTAGTAAGGGAGACGGCTAGAAAGGTGCTTGGTATGACATCTGGACAGAGGAAGGACGACAAGGAGACATGGTGGTGGAATGAGGAAGTACAGGAGAAGATACAGAGAAAGAGGTTGGCAAAGAAGAAGTGGGATTGTCAGAGAGATGAAGAAAGTAGACAGGATTATAAGGAGATGAGGTGCATGGCAAAGATAGAGGTGGCGAAGGCTAAGGATAAGGCATATGAAGAGTTGTATGAAAGGTTGGACACTAAGGAGGGAGAAAAGGACCTGTACCAATTGGCTAGACAGAGGGACTGAGCTAGAAAAGATGTGCAACAAGTAAAGGTGATAAAGAATAATGAGGGAAACATACTCACAAGTGAGGAGAGTGTGTTGAGCAGATGGAAAGAGTACTTTGAGGGGTTGATGAATGAAGAGAATGAGAGGGAGAGAAGGTTGGATGATGTGGGGGTAGTGAATTATGAAGTGCAATGGATTAGCAAGGAGGAAGTAAGGATAGCTATAAAGAGTATGAAGAATGGAAAGGCTGTTGGTCCAGATGACATACCTGTGGAAGCATGGAGGTGTTTAGGTGAAATGGCAGTGGAGTTTTTAACCAGATTGTTTAATGAAATCTTGGAAAGTGAGAGGATGCCTGAGGAATGGAGAAAGTGTTTAGGTACCAATTTTTAAGAATAAGGGTGATGTGCAGAGCTGTAGTAACTACAGAGGGATTAAACTGATCAGTCACAGCATGAAGTTATGGGAAAGAGTAGTGGAAGCTAGGTTAAGAAGGGACGTGATGATTAGTGATCACCAGTATGGTTTCATGCTGGGAAGGAGGACTACAGATGCGATGTTTGCTCTGAGAGTGTTGATGGAGAAGTACAGAGAAGGTCAGAAGGAGTTGCATTGTGTTTTTGTAGACTTTGAGAAAGCATATGACACGGTGCCTAGAGAGGAGTTGTGGTATTGTATGAGGAAGTCGGGAGTGTCAGAGAAGTATGTAAGAGTGGTACAGGATATGTACGAGGGTATTGTGACAACGGTGAGGTCTGCGGTGGGAATGATGGATGTGTTTAAGGTGGAGGTGGGATTACATCAAGGATCAGCTCTGAGCCCTTTCTTATTTGCAATGGTGATGGACAGGTTGACAGACGAGATCAGAATCAGACAGGAGTCCCTGTGGACTATGACGTTTGCAGATGACATTGTGATCTGTAGTGAGAGTAGGGAACAGGTGCAGGAGACCCTGGAGAGATGGAGATATGCTCTAGAGAGAAGAGGAATGAAGGTCAGCAGGACTAAGACAGAATATATGTGTGTGAATGAGAGGGAGGATAGAGGAATGCTGAGGATGCAAGGAGTAGAGGTGCCGAAGGTGGATGAGTTTAAATACTTGGGATCAATAGTTCAGAGTAACGGTGAGTGTGGAAGAGAGGTGAAGAAGAGAGTACAGGCAGGATGGAGTGGGTGGAGAAGAGTGTCAGGAGTGATTTGTGACAGACGACTATCAGTAAGAGTGAAAGGGAAGGTCTACAAGAGGGTAGTGAGACCAGCTATGTTATATGGGTTGGAGACAGTGCCATTGACAAAAAGGCAGGAGTTAGAGCTGGATGTGGCAGTTAAAGATGTTAAGATTTGCACTGGTTATGACGAGAGTGGACAGGATCAGGAATAGGTATATTAGAGGGTCAGCCCAGGTTGAAAGGTTTGGAGACAAAGCCAGAAAGTCAAGATTACTTTGGTTTGGACATGTGCTGAGAAGGGAGGCTGAGTATACTGGGATAAAGATGCTAAGGATGAAGCTACCAGGTAACAGGAAAAGAGGAAGGCCTAAGATAAGGTTTATGGATGTGGTGAGATAGGACATGCAGGTGGTTGGTGTGACAGAGCAAGATGCAGTGGACAGGAAGAAATGGAAAGAGATGATCCGCTGTGGCGACCCCTAATGGGAACAGCCAAAAGAAGATGACTCAAAATCTCTTTTTGGTGCCCCCTCAACCTACTTTGCATTTAGAAATATACATATTTCTGTATATGTTGACCCCCCATATGAGTAATGAATGTATGCATAATCGTCACCTGTTTTCCCCTATAGTTGTAAGTTTGTAATAAAGTTTGTTTTCAGAGAAGTATTCATATCTTCAAGCAAATTATGTACAGAGCTATGTGGTTGTGAAGTTTCTGAGAGACATTCTGGAAATAAATGTAAGCCGACAAGGCTGGCCTTACAATTGTGGGGCCCAATTTGGACCACACCACCTACTACCTCAACCCCAGTCCATCCACTTTCATCCACATCCACTCTGGCTTTCCAGATTCATGATTATTTCAAATTAGGTATCAGGAATACATGGTATTACTGTACGTGAAAAATAAAATAATGTCTTTAATATATTTTGTAAAGAAAAAAAAGCACTAATTAGGCCATGATGCTCTGAAGTAAGTTCAGTGGAAACACAAAACCTGGTAAAATCTAACTAATTACAGTTCTCAACTGCCATCTTCGTGGCTAATATGTTGGGTTAAAAGATAATCCACAGACAGGAAGAACCGAACCAAAAAGTACAAAGTGCAGCTTTACTGAACAACAAACAGGTCAATAAATCAAGCGCTTTCGCCAGGCAAATACCTGGCTTTCTCAAGATAAAAAGTAGTGTGACTGAAAAGTTTAAATACTTAAGCATCTGATCACACGGTACTTAATTAGTTCAACAAACATCCACTTAAGAAGGCAGTTAATTAGTAACTGAACTTAGTGAGTGAAAAGTATGCATATGAAAATGCAGAATAAAAGTTCAAATAGTGAAAACACTAAAAAATCATTTAAAAATCATTTATTGACCTGTTTGTTGTTCAATAAAGCTGCACTTTGTGCTTTTTGGTTCGGTTCTTCCTGTCTGTGGATTATCTTTTATCTTATTTGCCTTGGTTTCTTGGAAGTTATTTCTCGGTTTACATTAATATGTTGGGTTGCCGTAAAGTCATTATAACTGAGTGAGTGGGAATGATCTTAATAGTTGTGGGAAGTTCAGGGTCCAAAAAGAACATGGACATTTTCTAAACTCAGTTATACATTCTGATATCATGGTATTATGGTACCCCTTTCTTCCTTTGTGGGTTTCTAGTCACCTCCTGCACCTGCTCTGAACTGTGGATGAAGTAGTCATAAAACCATTGAACTTCTTCGGAATGATTAATCATCATCATCATCTCAAGTCTCTCCTTAGAAATGCCAATGGTCACTCACATTCACGCTTACAGGACAGTAATAACTTATTCAACAGCTATTTATTTTTTAATAATTATATTCATTAAGAAACAGTTGTATACCCCATGTCAGCAAGAAAAGTGAAAGATAACACAGTACCATTCTCAGTCTTCATACTAAACATGGCCTTACCATCTTTTGGTAACTGAAGTGATACACAAAACCATTTGGTTAATCCAAACTTAGTTTTGGGTTGAAAATCTTTTTGTTGAGCACTCAGCAAAAGCAATTAAGTGCTAATAAAGAATGAGCAGCATACACTCTGAGTCAGACAAGTATCACAAAACTGCAGTATTAAAATACTATATAGCCACTAGCCTTGCTCTTTGCTATAATGTCTCTTTGGCAAGTCTTGTTAGTCACATAAGACAAAATGACCCTGGCACACAATGTGAGACACTCTGTGGCCTTGTAAGTGGATTACAGAAAGTATGTCTGGCAGCACCATTGTATTTAACAAAGATATAGGAAAAGCTCCATATAAAAGTAGCTAGCAATGCATTCTGTATGAAAAGCTCCAAATGAAGGTGTAGGCAGATTTTTTTTGAATATATTAACTTCCACAACTTAGTCAAGTACAGCTCCTTCCACTCCCAGACAGTATATGTTTCAGGGAAGTATACTTTTTCAATACTTAAAAAGAATTAGAAAGAAAAGCTGTTCAACAAAATATATACATTAAAAAATAAAATAAAAGCATGGTAAATACGTCAGGTCTTGCTGTAATTTAAATTCTAGCATATTATGATGCACTAAATAAATTATTACATGAAAAGTGTACTGTACACCATGGTGTATGAGGTTTGAGGGAATTCATTAGTTGTGACACACATACCTCTCAACATCTCTGCTCAAGGATTCTGGACAAAGCCAAAAATAATGGCGGTACAAAGACCCAAAATCAGGTACCATTTTTAAAATTTACCCTGATTCACTTAACAATTTAACAGAACAAAAGGTTTTGTGTCAGCATGCATTTTCTGACTAATGGTACACACACACACACACACACACACACACACACACACACACACACACACACACACAGAGACACACACACACACACGCACAAAACACTGTCTCTGTAGCTATCCCTACTCTATCTACTCTCCTCTGGTTCTCCCGACCCTCATAATACTTTAGTGCCATTATGGCAGTTATGTATTCGGCTAAGGTGGTCTAGTGTATCCTCCCACCCCCCATCCCCATACACCCATTAATGCCATTATGGCACTTTACAATGTATTCCCTAGTTACTCCCCCCAAACATCGCTGATTCCTGTACTATGATCACTGCCATTTCAGCATTTTAGAATGTAAGTCCTGGTGTCTGGTGAGTCACTACCACTCCAATTCCCATTGTGATGTCAGTGTCTTAGGACACTTTAAGGAGTATTCACCAGTGTCTAGTGCATTCCCCCCCACCCCTGGTTCCCGTAATAATGTTGGTGCCGTTAATGCACTTTAAAGATGTATCCCTGGTGTGCACCACCCAGTCCCTGTAGTAATGTTGGTGCCAGTACAGCACTTTAAAGAGTCATCCCTGCAGGTCTAGTATACCCCGCCCCCACCGTATCCCCATTTTGCTGTTGGCGCCATTATGGCACTTTAAAAGCAAACCTTGGTGTCTTGTGGTCAGCCCCCCAACACACACACACACACACACACACACACACACACACACACACACACACACACACACACACACATGTTCATGTTCCTCAGCTGAATATGGTGAAACTATTGTAAAGTGATGAAGATAGCCATGCTGATCTATGTGGCCATGCACTTTCTTGAATCACTCGGCCAAGCAGATGACTTCCTGGAGGTGATTCTGGGGATTGAGCACATAGCTAATTAGTGTATGCCCCCTCAAGAATGCTTCATTAGTATACAGTACAGCCATACAGCTAGCCCTTTGTGGTGCTGTATGTCTTCTTGTTAGAGAACTGTGCAGTACCATGTAAGGGTGGTTGCAGAACTAGAAAAATGTACAGTGAAATGAACACCTCCATGTGCATGTCGCACTACCTTAGTGAATTCAGTCCTTGTTCCTCATTAGAAAGACCAAACGTATCATGAACTATTATTTATTCGTTTTAACTATAAATACAGATTCCCTCCTAAACTACACTGTGTCCAATCTCTGTAAATACTTCCTACTGAAGAATTTCTTTATTTTTATATAATTAACCTGTCTTCTCTTTTGACTTTAGTCCTTCTTTTTATGTATTATACCTGTATGTTTTATAGTATATGCATTCTTGCACTATAAGTACTTCTTTTTTTTCCTCACAGAATTTTCTGTTGTAACCTGGAATATGCATTGTATATAATGAATGTTGCTATTTAGTCATATTTTCTGTTGTAACCCGGAATCTGCATTGTTTATTAGGAATGTTTTTATTTAGTCATTTTTGTTTATTGTTTGCTAAGTTTTTCATTTATCTGTCTTGGAGCTTATCTCCCTGGGCCACTACTGAAAATGGACATATATCCAGTTAGACTAGCCCAGTCAACAAATGTAAAATAAAATAAAATAATAATAAATAATAATTAACACAAATTTTTAAACAAATATAGCACATTTTGCCAACTTTCAAGATAAAACACAAATCTTTCCACTGCATAAACTGGAGAATAGTAAAGTAGTTTAAACATCTGTTAAAATTCTTTTCAAGAAGAACCAAGAGTGGTCAGTTAATTGACACCTCAGGAAGAATGTGGGAGTGAGTCCGTCAGCACTTGGATTAAAAATTAGGAGCCTTAAAACATGCAATTCAGCTAGTTTATTTTGCTGAGCATTTACAATTACTGTTAAAGATGTAAGATTTGCTATGAGAACATAAATCAGTGTAATTCAAACAAAAAAAGTAAAAATGAAAATAAGTTCCAGAAGATACACAAGATGGCTATCACTCACCCTCCTGCCATTCTATTTATGTGAAAGTTTAAAAAATGATTTTCTTATGTCTGGCATGACTCATATAAAGGGGACTTGAAGTGGATTTTTGGAAAAAAGTCTTCCAAGATCACTTTACGGTGGCAGTTCCATTGAGATATAATAACCATAACCACATAATGATTCAAATGCATTCATATACTCAGAGTACAAAGGTATAGTTAAATAACTGAGATATAGTGACAATCATCATTTATTTATTCTTACTTTCTGTTGGGTTAGTCCGACTAGGCCAATGATCTCTTTTCAGGGTGAACCAAGGTGGTTTTCATACTGTCTAGTGGAAATTTGGCCAGGACACTGGAGAACTTCTCCTACTCTTTTTGACAAATGTCATGAGATCTTTTATGTCCACTTAAGCTACTACCAACTCAGGCAGATAGGGCATCAATTTATTGTCTGTTCTGAAGGATAGCACACCCAGGAGTGCAGTATCTGCTTATGCTGCATTAAAGTGTCACTGTTGGAAAATGAATCCAAGTACCTGGTTTGGGACTAGAACACAGAGATTTCTGCACCATGTACCCAGTTCTTCAACTATTAGAAAATACTGGGAGGAATAACTCAACTTGCAAATGTCCAAGGCCTCAGACGGACAAGTGAAGCAATCTCCAAGGCCCACCCACAAAAAATAAAGTCACCTCCAGTCAGCATCAAACAGTTAAGCAATACAGATTAAGAGCAGGCTTGGCAAAATCACAAATCCCATACTATCTGTGACAATGTGAGGTATTGTCAGCTATGCCAGGAGAAGTAGGGCAGTGGATGTGTAACATATGCCAGCACAGCTAGATGGAATTTAGTGAAAATGTTTATTTTATTTGAATATCAAACTGATTTGTAGAGATGCTTGTGTTAAAAATGTACCAATAGTGTGCCCTGCTGGATGTAAAATAAATATACATGTATTATTGCAACTGAATTAATATATGTTTTAACAGATGGTACTGGAAGATAAGAGGTTAATTACAATCCAGCTGCAGCAAACTTTGAAAATAGTAAGAAATTAAATTACTGGGCCAAGCCATGAAGATGTTATCTCACAGTTTTGAATGCAGCCAAAGACAAAAAGTCTGTACTAAGAAGCTTCCTGTATTGTCATTGGGGTGAACTAATTGCTACTCTGAAAGGCTGGAGGTTTGAAATTGTTTTATGACTTCTAGGAGTTGCAGCAGATCTTAGCAAGGCTCTGTGTGTGTGTATTATTGATAACTATTTGATAAATCCTGACAGTTTCTAGCAATGGTGGGTTGCATGGAACCAAAAGTCAGATGACCAGGTGTATGTGATGTTATTCAGTACAGAAGTAATGTTTTAATATTAAAGAAGACTGAAGTCTCAGGGGCAGTCTTTGTTTTGGAACTTGACGTAGAGGGATCCATCACCTACTTCAGCTTGCCTTGCTCTGTTAAGTAAGTAGGAACAGTAATTCTCTAGATCAGTCAGGAAATATAGTGAGAATAATTAAGTACTATTTTTTCTGTATCTGTATGAATCTAACCATCTGTGTTATTTGAATATTTCCTGTGGTTGAAACTCTGGTGTTTACTATAAATAGATAGTTCATATTTTCATGTTCTTTTATTATTTATTATTAAAGATATTTACACTTTTCATTGTGTCTGGTCCTTTAGAGAATATTTTAACATTTGAGAGTACTTATATCTGTTGGTGACATTGTGGCCACTCCTAAAGCCTGGCTGTCTGGTCAGTATTATCATTTGTATTAATTTTGCTCAGTATAATTGGGTACCCTTGCAACAATCTTAGGTAGCTGGCTTTGTTGTGTCTGGTGGCGGTAATAACTACCTTACAGTCTGGGCAGAAGGGGGTACAGTGGGTATCTCACAGTGTATTTGTCATCTACTTGGAGCAGGGACATGAAGTACTGGTTTCACAGAGCGGGTGCTGGAGGACTTGGATTGGACACTCATCTGAGGACTTAACACTATAGCTGTGTGGAGCCTTATTGCGGCCCTGGAGGGAGACAGATATAAAGAAATCCAGACCCTGGGCTGACTGCATTCCCTGTGTGCTCTTAAGGGAAACTGTGCTTGATGCAGAGAGGTCTACATCTGGAAATATTGAGTATAGCCATTTGTATTCCAAGTGAACATCCCTCTCCAGTGTCAGTGGTGAAGATTCAGGCTCCTTGATTACTGGCCCAAAGAGGAGACGTCACATATTGGTGGCAGTGGTGGGCTATTAATTGAACATCTGTAGCCTGTAGGCAGTTATCACTAAAGGTGTGTCCTCTCAGCAACCACAAGGTAAACATTCAGAGTTTCATTTCACAACAGTTGTATTTATTTATTTTTTGTTAGTTTAGTTTAGTCAGGGGAAAGCAGGCAACGATGTCAGCAGATGATTATGACAAGCTGACAAAGAACCAGTTGGCCAAGGTGTGTGAAGCCAAAGGACTGGTGTATGCCAACCTGACTTCAGCCTTAGTCACAGTTCAGACCAGCAACCAGGAGGGTAACCAGTCTAGTGATGGGAATTTGCAGCCCTTAGAAACAGGACAGTTCACCTTTTACTTAGAGGACTTAAAACCCAGCTGGAGTTAAATAGACTTGAACTGGAAGTGACACGTTTGGAATTAGAATCAACAGAGAGACTGCAGTGTTTGGAGGCTGAAGAAAATGAGAAGCAGTGTCAACATGAGAGGGAGATGCTGACTCTTCATCAGGGTCATGGAGGTAATGGGGAAGGGAATAACCAAACCCCAGAAGCAATAAAGGTCAGTAAATTTCTTCCACAATTTACAGAGGGTGATAATTTTGATAGTTTTATTCATATATTTGAAAGAGTATGTAAATATTATAATGCTGACCAAGGGCTCTGGGTATGGTTCCTGACCCCCTTACTCCATGGTAAACTTGTAACTGCTGTTTCTAAATTGTCTGATATTAATTGTTTAAACTATGAAAAAGTAAAGAAATATTTATTTGAATGCGTTAAGTTAACACCTGAAGCTTACAGTTTTGTGAGCATAGATGCAAGGCAGATGAAAGTGTGTGCGATTATATTGCTGAGTTAAGCACTTTGAGTGGGTGTTAGGTCACCACTTTTGAAGGGCTGGCAGACCTTTTTGTGAGGGAACAAGCTGTGGAGACTGGTAGAGATGGATGAAGGCTGCCAGCCTAGTCAAATAGAATTTTATAGATAATTCTATCATTTATAAATATGAATGTGAATTACAGGCTTGTTGTCTTAAATGAAAAAAATGCTGTTACAAAAATGTGGCAACAGTGCCCTCTACTGACCGTAAGCAAGTCACTTAACCAGACAGTGCTCCTGGATTGCCCCTTTACCTAGTATAAAAGATAGAAAAACAAAATATAATGCATATGTATAAGGCTAAATCATCACACAGTTTCTGACTAATAAGAGCAGACCCAGATCATGGTTAAATGGGTCCTAACACAGAGTAATGTATCATATCCCCCAGTCATACCTATATCCCAGTATCTGGTTGCCTCTCCCCAGTTACCATAAAACACTGTTGAAACTTGTCAGTGTGCATTCTTTACTTTTACAATAATCATAGAGATTTGGATTTAATTTAACATTTTTGTTAAAATTGTTACAGCAAATACACTGGCAGCCATTTGGGGAGCAAAGCAAAATACACTTAGACTGACAAACAACATGAGAAACAATAAACTTCTCTTCCTTTGAAGCTCACATTTATTGAAATTGCATCTGGCAATCCATTAAACCACAACATACATGCATGGATTCAGTCAAATAGCATTAGCAAAGCACTGATTAGGAGTTATCTGAAGGGTGCAGGAATTCAAAAGACAAATGTATAATGAATTTGCTAACAGTTGGGGGACAGGCTACTGGACAAAACTGTGTCCAGGTACACTGGTAAAATGGCTTGGTAACACTCACACTAGACAAACAAAGGCTGAGGGAATGAAAAGTTGCACTACATGAATCAGCTCATTACCAACTGATAGTCTTAACCCATCTGCACCAAGTACTGTTAAGGGTACAAAGTAATGCCCTGACACAGTTCAGCAGAGAATAATCTCCTTTATTGCAAAGAAAGGCACATATGTGGGAAACTAGGAAATCAAGGTTTCTCCTTGAGCAGTAGAATCATACATTATTTGTACTTCTTCTGATTAAAAGCAACAGTATTGTATCAGTCTTAGAACAACCACTGACCAATTAAAATAAACACTGCTACATTAATTCTGTTAACTAAGATCTCCTGGCTGTATCTTTATGACTTTCCATATTAGGCATGAGTTCTAAATTTCATAAAGGAACTTTCTGCAAAGAACAGAATGTTCTACACTTTGCCATGCTATCATTTTTCATATTTGGCAGGAAGTAACATACTGCAAAACACTCAGGAAGGAGTCCATTTTATAATGAAAGCATGTTAAAATGAAATGCACAGTCTAATGACATTTCTACTCCAATGTATGCCTCACCTTTCACATTCCCCCCATCTGATGTTGTACAGCATCACTCAAATCATATATTTCTTTTACAACAGGACAATGACTACAGGTTTGGACACTTTTTCTCTTGCTATCAAACACACTTCACAAGAAATTTCCTTCTCACCCTGATACGAACAATTTTTATTCCGTCATTTCAAAAATATGGTATTATTAATAATAAAATGCCTAGTCTTGATGGAATAAAAACACGATCTGAATACTGTAAATATTTTTCAGTTAAATTTTCAGTTCCGTGTTTTTCTACTTTCACATTATTTTCACATTCCCCTTTAAATATATATATATATATATATATATATATATATATATATATATATATATATATGGGTCTACTTTGAAACATCTAAAACCCATAACATCTAATTTCATAACATTGAGATCAGAACATCTAAAACCCAAAACATCTAAAACCCATAGCATCAAATTTCAGAATATCTAACACTACAAATCACAGGAAAATAACACCCCCTCCACATATAACAACACGAAACTACCAAACACACTTTTTACTACATTTCGGCAGGCCCCCCCCACACCCCTCGTAAATTAAATATACCAACTCCAAGATCGCACTACAGTGGGAAAAAGTTAATTTTCTAATCCCACTGTATCAAGCCCCCCTGCAGAAACATAGTAAAAAGTGTGTTTGGTAGTTTGGTGTCATTATATGCGGAGGAGATGTTATTTTCATGTGATTTGTACTGTTAGATGTTATGAAATTCAGTGTTATGGGTTTTAGATGTTTTGGGTTTTCGATGTACTGGTCTCAATGTTATGAAATTAGATGTTATGGGTTTTAGATGTTTTGAAGGGGATCTATATATATATATATATATATATATATATATATATATATATATATATCCCTATTAGAAGCTCAAGTTTTCAAAACTTGAAATTCAACTTGTCATGACCATATGATCGATTTTCCAAAAACTCAAAGATTTTGAATGGAGATTTTGGTACAGTGAACTTCCCAGTCATTCAGAGAAGAGGCAAAGATGTCTACTTGAGGAATTCCCCACAGATGGATCAAATCCTGGAAGACTCCTGATCTAGTTTCCATTCATGAGGGTCTGCCCTGATCCTGCTCAGCTTGTCTGCAACGTAATTTTGCTCTAACAGCATGTAGGATGCTTGTCAATTGAGACTGTGTTTGAAACTATATCCCAATCTAACATGGCTAGTCTGAAAAGGGGGTAACGACCTGGTTCCCCCCATTTGTTGATGCACCACATAACTTTGGTATTGTCTATCACCACTTGAAAAGGTCCTGGGGACCAAAGATGGTCCGAAGAGTTGATTGCTTTGATCAGGGCAAGCATCATCTTGATATTTATATGCTTGTGTCTGTGCTTGGTGTCCAACACCCCCTGCACTTTTATCCTTTCTGAAACTGCTCCCCAAGCAAAGTCCAAAATGTCTGTAGTGACTGAGTGCTTTGGAGCACAGAGGGAGAAGGGGAGAACTGGATTTAAGGATATCTGTTGTCTCCACCAAAACATATATCTTCTATTTGAAAAGATAAAGGCTGTTGATACTGGAACAAAACAGATTTCAGATACCACTGTATCTTTCTCATGTGGAGTCCTGCCAGGGGTATCACGAGGCTCATAGATGCCATGAGACCTAAAATCCTGAGGTATTCCATCACAGTGAAAAACATCAGAATGGAAATGGCTATAGATAAAGATCTACTTTTTCCTGTGGAAAAAATGCTCTTTGAACTGTGGTGTCTAGCTGACATCACAGGAACACAAACCTTTGTGAAGGAGTCAAGAAATACTTTTGAATGTTTTCCTGGAATCTCAGCTTATGTAAGATAACTCTCACCCAAGAAAGAGATTCCCAACACTTTGAAAAAGTCTCTGCAAAGATTAGCAATTTGTCTAACTATGGAAACATGTGGACACCCTGTACCTGCAATGAACTATAACTGGAAATAAATACTTTGTGAACACTCCATGTATAGTGGATAATCCAAAGGATAAAGCAGAGAACTGACAATGTGATCCAGACACACAAAACCTCAAGATACGTCTGAAGGTTGGATGAATGGGGATGTGATGATAAACATCTTTTAAATCTAGTGTTGCCCAAAAACTTGAAAGAGGAAGAACAGGTAACAGGTTGTGAAGTGACATCATTTTTAAGTTGGGCACTATCACAAACAGGTTTAGAAAAGAAAGATCCAGAACTGGTCTCCGTGCATTTTCTTTCTCAGGCACTAGGAATCCTCATCATCATCATCTTCATCATCAGCTCCCTTTTCTCTCATTTTCTTAGGCACTAGGAACATCCTTGAATAAAAAAAACTTCATCACCTGGGAAGGAGGAACTGGTTCCGTCACTCCTTGGGACAGCTTGTGATAAAGAATTGGTGGAAACAAAAGAGCCTGATCTGGAGGATGAGGAATGACCTCCTGGAAAGGTGGAATTTCTTTCCACAGCTATTTGTAACTTTGATGAATAATTTTCTAAACCCATTTGTCTGAAACAATATGTTGCCAAAGAGAAAAAAATGGATATTCAGACTTTCTAGAAGAAAAAAAAGGGGCTATGGAGGGAGGGGGTCACAAGGTCTCTTGAAATGACATTTAGTCTTGTTGGACTGTCTGGTTTTGAGAAGTTTCAGACTTCTTTTTGGAACCCCCTTACCATTTCTTCTTAAGCATCTGTTTACCTACATTTTGTTGAGACTGCTTACTCTCTTTTTGCCAGAATAGGATGAGAAGATAGAGAATTCCTTGGAAAATTTGGAAAAGGAAGACTGAAAAATCTTAGAGGTTCCCCTAGATCAACTTGCCCCTTTCATCACACTTTTTGATCACCTCTGCAGCAGAGGGGCCCAACATTAAATTTCTATCCAAGAGAAATTTTAAAATCTCATTTTTAACATCATCTGCAAGGTTCTAAGAATGCAGCCTTGCAAACATTCTCAAAGCAGTACCAGTGGCCATAGCACTGGAAGAAGTACCTGCTGAGTCATGCACACACTGTATACAATGAGTAGTGATTTGTGTAATAGAAGAAACTAAGTTATTTAAAGCAGAATATTTCCCCACAAGAAACTGTAGATAAAACATTCCTCATACTTTCACAATTAGTCACAACAAACTTTAACGTATGAGCTTGACAATTCAAAATTCTGAAAACCAAAGTTGCAGAAGTATACACTTTTTTACCATACCTATCAATCATTTTCCCATCCTTATCAGAAAAAAGTAGGTTTTTATTAACTAACTGCTTAGCAGCAGTGGGATCAACTAAAGCTATAGCTGCTAGGTCAAGTTTGGGAATAGTGTATACACATTTAAAAGACTGAGGAACTTTATACATCCTATCTACCTTTTTAGGGACAGCAGGTTGACTATCAGTAAAAACTGCAGGCAGTAACACACATACTCTAAAACAGACAGAAAAGGAGGAATGGTTGTAGGTACTGGAAAATCCTTCTGTAACAACTCATAGTATTTTCTGAGGGACTGAGAAACCTAAGTGTTCTCCCATTGAAAACACCGGCACATTCTACCAATAGTCTCAGAGAAAGAGATACCCCCACAGGGCAAATCAGAAACTGACCTCTCCTCTGAGTCTGAATCAGAAAGCTGATGGGGAAAAATGCATCTGTCCCTGCATGTTCCTGTTCAGATTCAGAATCTTGAGTCTCTTCAGGAAAAGACACATTCTTCTTTCTTTTACCAGAAATTACTTTATAAGAAGGATCAGTAGCCTGAATTAAACCTGAGCCAGACCCAAACTACTCCTATCCAAAGAAAATTGAGTAGTAGGTACATGCTTGGTTTTCTGTTACATTTTGACAGGACAAATGGGGTCCACTGTGTTACTAATGGCAGCAGCAGCTTCCCCAGGGATGAGCCCATCATCCGGACACAACCTAACCTATCCCCTCTCCCATGACTGACAATATTGGCTCCCCTTGCCCACTGAGGGGACCCCGACAGCCACAGAGAATGTGGCTAACCCCTTGGATCATAGTGGTTGTAGGTGCAACATCAGAGGGATCCGGGCTAAAAGATGAGTGGCCTGAGATAAAACAAATGGTCAGAGCAGAGTCACCCATCTGTGTCTAAGGCAAATTGATAGCCTGTTGTGGTGGCAAAGGCTGTTTGCTTAACTTTTTTTCTTTTCTGGCTGGAAGAATGACTGAGAGTGGGAACAGTAGTCTATTCCATGTTCAAACCAGAAATGGTGCCTATTTCCTGCGGAAGACATGTACCAATTGCTGGTAAAAACTACCAGTCCCAAAAGTTACTTTTCTTGACAGAAGAGCACAGTAAAAAGCACAGCACTTTAAAACATTAATACCAGACACACAAAAGTAAAATAAACATAATGTATCCACAGAAAAAATGTTTTCAGACACTTTACATGACTTTTAAACTGACAAAAAAGAACACTCCACTTAGGAGTACATTACAGTCTCCAGAAAGTCCTTTAAAACACAACATTATCAGCTTTAAAATAACTTTTCTAAAGAGGAAAGTAATTAAACATCAACAAAATTAAGAAAATATTATTTTTCCCCAATGGGAACTTATCTGCCCAACAAAGGAAAGCACAAGCCAGCTGTTTATCCTGGAAAGCCACAGAGGAGCATACTTTTTGACAGCAGTAGAGCTCTGAAGTCTTTGTGCCCAAACTTGTCTTTTAGTCTACTCATCTTGAGCTGCCTGACAGTTTGGGAACATGAAAGGTGCTCTGAAGTTTTGGAAGTTGGCCGGCTGTTATACAACACATATAGCTAAGGCTACTGCAGCAGTGATGAATATGATGAACATCTTGGATGATATGCATGAGCTTAGAAAGATTGCTTTTAAGCAACTATTTTTTTGATAATAACTCCAGAGCACAGAAAGTTTTGGTACAATGACTTACGCAACACAAAGGAGAAAGGGTTGTTGCCAAAAATAAAGAAAAATAACCAGAGCTCCTGTTCAGGTATTAGAGATATTTTGGAAATTTTATGAAAATTTATATAAAGCAGAGAAGTTGAGAAATCTAGAAAAATCACAAATGGAAATATTTATGGAAGACTTAAGTATGCCAAGGTTAGAGAAAATGAGACTCAACAACTTACAGTTAAGACAGGAGGAGATGAGATAAAAATTATGATGTATACCCAATCTACAGGAAAGTCTCCAGGAATAGATAGTATTCTGGTAGATGTTTGGAAGTTAGGAGGGAAGAAAATGATAAAGACCTGGAAGACTTTGTTTAACAGTATTTTAAAAGGAGAGGAAGCGTCAACATCCTAAAAAAAAGCTGTGGTGGCTGTAATAGCTAAAGGCAGTAAAGACCCATCAGATCCAGCTTTATACAGGCCCATTTCAATACTAGACCCATGATTATAAAGTGTATTTATCTATAATGGCTAAAAATGGCAAAGGTAATGCCAAAATTGATAGATATGGACTAATGTGGTTTTGTGGAGGGGAGGCAAACATGACAACATTAACAGAACAATGATGATCCAGAGGGAAGCAGAATGTAAGAAAATACAACTGTTATTAGTGGGTCTTGATGCACAGAAAGCATTTAACAGAATAAGCTGGGATTTTATGAGCAGGTTAATATAAGCATTTGCATTCCCTGATACAATAATAAGGCTAATTAGAAGGATATATGAGGGCTCGAAGGCAAAAATCAAAGTGGGAGGGTTCCTCTCTGATAAGTTATGTCTGAACTGAGGAACCAGACAGTGTCCTCTTTCCCCTTTGTTATTTGCATTATATATAGAATGACTGGCAAAGAAAATAAGGGACTCAGAAATTCAAGGATATAATTGTTATGGTGTTGAAGAAAAGTTGGCTTTATTTGCAGATAATATTACTTTGTACCTGATGGAACCAAAAAGGGACATCTCAGTTTTGTGGAATGAGACAGTTTTGAGTTTAGCCAGGATATAAAATTAATAAAGATAAAACAAAGGCTATAGCCATAAACTGTGTATTCACACATGGATTGGTCCAGCAATACCTATATTTATGGGGACATGATAAAATGAAGTATTTAGGAGTATAGATTAAAAAAATGTGGTTATGGCAGCTAAGGACATGAGAGAAGAGACTAAACAAAACATAATACATAAACTGAGAAACTGGAATCTTTTGCCTAAAGATATGGATAGCAAGATACAAACAGCAAAATGTTTTTGGTCCCTTTAGTTTTATACACAGGTTAGCCATATTTTTTTCAACCAGAGGAGAAGTTGTGAAAAGTAATTTATAAAGAGTTGAAGGATTGTATTTAGGAGGGGAAGAAGGCAGGAGTCAAGTGCGATAAGTTGATCCTCCCAGCAGAACAAGGGGGTTTAGGATTACCCGATTTGAAGGGGTATTTTACAGCTACACAGTTAAGGCTCTTATACACAACACAACCAGAAAACTACAATTCAATGTGGAAAGGGATGATGATGAAGCAAGAAGGTAATTCAGGAAACAAGGAAAGAGTAGAATTTTGGATGCAGATTCTTAAGGAGAATAACAGTCATACAGAATATTATAAAATAGCAGAAAGTATACTAAGCCAACACGGGAATGGAAAAAGGAGAGTCTGATGATATGGATGACTATAATTTGGGGTACAGGGAATAGACAAGAGGAGGCTGAAATTTACTGGAGGAAGCTGGCAAAGGAACCAAAGTATTAGGAACAAATGCTAAGAGAGTGAAAGGTGACATAATGGGTAGAAGCCAAGAAGACATTTGGACTGCAGACTATTGACTGCGTTCTCTATCAGAGATTGATATCAGAGTACAGACAAAGAGAAAGGAATAGGGGAATCCTAAAAGAAAGACCTGCACTGGTTGAGATTTCAGTTGAATCTAGAACGAAAGCTGCTGTTAGAAAAGGGGATAATTAGGGTGTGTGGCTTGGATGGCAAGCTGAAAGCAGCAGTCTTCATTTTTTCCTGACAGGATTTTTTATTTAATTTCACCAACAAAGATCTGAAGCTACTGAAATCAGATTCTGTAAGTCGTAAGCTACAAGTTGGTATAATTTGTAAGCTAAAATTTTCATATTTTCCTGTCAAACGTTCAAATAGAAGGGACATTGAAACCACATTCACAAAGGAAGATGAGCAGCTCCAAATTTTCTCAGCAACAAACTCCAGTGAAGAAAGAAATACAGACAATCCTTACTACGGTTTAAGACTTGCTGGGTAAAATAGACAAATTAAACTTAAAAGTAGACAATATAAAAGAAGATACCAACAAACAAATAATGTTATTAAATGAAGTCCTTAAACAACAAACTGCCCAGATTGATGCTTTGGAAGATTCTGTAACAGATATAGACTACAGGTTAACAAAAAGAGAGAAAACATACACTTTCTTCTTCAAGAAAACACCAGACTCATTGAAAAGATAGATGACATTGAGAATAGAACCAGGAGAAACAACATAAGACTGGATGCAGATGGAGGGGAACAATATGATTAATTTCCTGACTTCTTGGATTCCTAAAATCCTAAACCTACCTGAATCACTATCCTTCAGAATAGAAAGGGCACACAGGTCTTTAACTACAACTTCTGTATCCATTAAAAACAGCAGTCCAAGATCTATTATTGTAAGATTTATTTCCACTCAAGACAAAAACCTTGTTTTAAGAACTGCCTGGTCCCTTGCTCCATTAAAAATTGGTGACCAAACTATCAGGTTTAACAACCACTTTTCACCCCTTGTAATGTCCAAAAGAAAAGCATATGTCCCTCTAATAAAATCATTAAAAAGGAAGGAATCAAAGCACAACCCATATTCCCAGCAAGAATAAAACTATCCCTGCCAGAAGGAAAGAAAACCTTTGACTCTCTCGAAGAAGCATCAACATTTGTCCAAAAAATAACCTTTTAAGTCAACCTGAACCCATGGATTCTTCAATGAATTTAAAAAGGCAAGCTTTATAAAATGAGTGGACTATTAAAGAAAAAAAGAAACACAGAGACAAATGATTATACATAACTTCACATTTCATGCACATTTTTGTTTTCTCCCTTCTAAATAATGTGTAATCATACACAGAAGGCAATGTAACCTTTTTCTCTCCTATTATCTTTCCCACAACAATGTTAACTTTATAAATAATATATATTACTCAACAGTCAAGTAACTCAAAATCTTATCCAGCTGCAAACTACTATTTTATACTTTTATTTCTTTATATACATGGCATAGCATTAGTGAAATGGTATAAAATCACTTATTCATACGTCCTATATTTATATATATATTTTTTTTATATCCTATGCTTATTTCTTCATGTATGTGCCTTCCTTTTCTGTTTTAGTCCTAGTGCCATAGTATTTAATCACTGCAGGAGAAAGAAATGCTTACTGTGTTACTGTTAAGTAATGAAAATTGGCAACAACGTAATGTCATAAAATAAAAAGTCTGGTACTGGAAAAGCAAAGCACAATAACTCCTCGGTTCTGATGAAGTCTGCAACAGTCAGATGAAAGCGCTTAACCGATAGTGTTGGTGGATTTTTGTGCATTGTGCATTGTGTTTGGCAATAAATTTGTGTTCTTTGTCCGAGCCGAGGAGTTATTGTGCTTTGCTTTTCCAGTACCAGACTTTTTATTTTGTAACAAGTAATGAAAATTAAGTGGTGACATTTTATTATTATATATACATTTGCTACTTAACTGAACTTCTGCAATGTGCTCCATTTAGCTAATATATCGTACAGCTGTGTATGGTTGGTAATTTAGAGCCTTTATTTTAAATATTCATCATTTTACAAGTTATGCTTAAACACTTTACTTCACTAGAAAATTCCTGCCTATTTACTTTTTTGATGGAATTTTGACAACTTTTGTGACAAGCTCAAGCTTCTAAAGGCTTCAGTTAGCTCACAGACTCATGAGAAACAATTTGTGCTGTCTTCCAGGAAGTAGGCATGAGCGCTGAACCTGTGTCTCTTCACTGAACTCTAACAGCCAATCAGATTCAAGAATGATCGTTTGAACTGTGTTTTCATTCATTTAGCAATTTTATCTAAAAAGTCTTATAAGCATATGTTTTACTGTAAATAGTGATTTATTTAATCTGAGTTACATTTATATTTAAATAATAATTACAAATCTGTTTCTGACAGTGACAGTTTTAAATGTACCTTTTTTCCTGTCTGCTTTAATGACATTACAGTCCTGTATTTACTCATAGCAACAAATAATTATTAGGATTAATCAATTTATCTTAGCCTGTTTAGATAAAAATAATTTAATAAACTGTATATGGCTGAATTTTGCTAGATTTGGGTTGAATCCAAACTTAAAGAAGTAGTATTCAAAGTTCCTAGGATATTGAGTGACACAGCTGCTTTTTTAACCAAGCTATTTGAATTTCTTGAAGGGTTTGAGTGTAATGAACAGTTTGTAATGGTTACAATGGACGTAAAAAATCTATTCATGATGATACCTAACACATATGGTTTGCAAGTTATTAAAAAAACTGTTAAGGCTGAACATTTATTTTAGTGAGGAAGTTATTTTCCAGATTGTCTGTTTATTGGAGATAGTCCCGGACAATAATATCTTTATGTTTGGTACACACTACTTTTGGCAGAAACAGAAGGTAGCCATGGTCACCCCCTTTGCAAACTCCTATGCCAATTTGGTTTTAGCCCAATGGGAGGATGGGGTTTTAATAGGGAGCATGCATGGAAACAGTCCATTATTTTTTATGGTCGCTTTGTTGACATTTTTCTTTTATGGGATGGCATGGTGGAGTCTTTACATGAATTTGTCCAGTATTTAGAATCATCTACAGACTTTCTGAGGTTTACCACGAACCACTCAATTACAAATATAGATTTCCTGGATGTGGGATTGGAACATGTATCATCTGGTTTTAAAACCAGAGTTTTTATGAAGGACTGTTGGAAGAATGTCATGCTCACTAAGGATAGCATGCATCCAGGCTATGTTACAAATAATGTTGTTAAAGGACTGTCCAGATTGCATACAGATGAATTTGAGTTTCAAAGTGAGATGGTAGGCTTCACCTCTAGACTTAAATCTAGGGGTTATAAGAGTAGTGAGATAGAACAAGGGATTTATGAAGTGTCACAGGGGTACAAAACAGGATGAGGGGGAAGATGCAAGGGAGTGGGAAACAGTATAATTACAATAACAAGTGTAAGGTAAATTTGTATATGACTTATGGAAGTAATAATAAACAGATATGTGATGTTATAAGAAATAGTTGGAAGATTTTGAAAGCGGATGATGGGCTGAGTGATCTAGTATGGGGATGGTCCCATGTTTGTGTATAAGAAGAACAAGAACTTGAAGCAAATTTTATGTGGTAGGGACCCATTTATGGGTATTAAAAGTCAAACATCTTATGGTATGAAGAAGGGGACCTACCCATGCTACAGATGTAAAGCCAGTACTTTGATAAGTAAGGAACAGATTTTTATACATCCGTCACTGGTAAAGAATACTGTCCTGATCTGTTTGTCAGCTGTGACACTGAAAATGTTATTTATCAGGCTAGGTTCTTTTGCGGTGCATCTTTTTATGTAGGAAAGATGAACTGTAGGTTTAAATACAGGATTTTTAAACATTTGCCGCATATTAGGTTAAAGCAAGCACATAATGCATTATTCCAGCACATAAATGAGTTTGAAGGACACCATTTTTCTTTCATGGCACTGCAGATGATTAAACCTAACCCAAGAGGGGGAGATATTAAAAGCTATACTGAGTTTTGTGAAGTAAGATGGATAGTAGAAATGGGGGCAGATGGACATCCTGGATTAAATGGATTGGTACCTTTAAAACCTGTTCTGAGCAGGTGTAGACCTAACACTTAATTTATTAGCCTTAATTGTTTTTGTATGCTGATAGGTTGTATGTATGTATTTAACTTGTTTTGGTGAAATGTTTTTTATGTCTGAAGAAGGGGTTACCCGAAAGCACTAACATAGTTCTAATAAAAGTGTACATTTTTATTTCAGCTTGGTTGTCTACGTGGTTAGTTTTTTTATTTATAACTATAGGAATCAATCAAAGGAGGTCCGAAAAGATTGGGAAAACAGATAAGTAATTCACAAAGAAACAATGAGAGGACATATGTATGGCTCCCAAACATGCAACAAAATCGAGAAGACTTAGGATTTTTGCTTGGAAGTGGTTGCATAGATAATTTCATATCCCAAGCGGACTCCAAAGAATTTTTCCACAGGGAAATGGAAAATTTTGAAGGTGTACCTGGGAGCATATGTTCTCAGAGTACAATGAATTGTCAGAATTTAAAATTTCATACAGAGTACTCTGTCAGGAATACTGGGCAAACAAATGAGTGTAACTAAGAAAATTATTGTTTTGAGCTAGGATAAAGGATCTGAATTGCCTAGATTGTAAGGCCTTGTTAAGTCTAATTCTGGTGGCTGTAAAAAAGCAGTTAGAAAATTAAAATCAAAGTCTAAACCAACCATACATGAAGCAGTGAATATTGTAATATATAAAATAACAGGAAATGGGGTATTTGGAAATGGGTAGTTGTAAATTTCATAGAAAAAATGGAAATTGTGAGAACAATACATAGAGAAAAATGCTTTGGAGGAGGAAAGAGGTTTAAGAGAAGCCAGGAATCGAACAATTTATGTAATGTTGGTTTTGTTATATTGTATAGAACAATATATGTGATGTATAATGTGTGTAAATGTGAACTTGTTAATATAGTTTGATTAACTTTATATAAATGCAAGTTTGCCTGTGTTACAAGTAATAATTCAATAAAGTTTTAGGAAAATAACTGAGTTCCACTGTTAAGGGATAGAAACTTAGATAGTCTCCTTTCAGAATTTTCCTGTGGAAATACAGTTTGAAAACAAAAAACTATTCCTCAAAAATGATAAATGATGACATCATCCCCCAAAATTATTTCTAGGATTTTTTTCTTAACTACATCCAACCACATAGATAAGAACATGGTCACTATCAAAGCCCATTGTTTGAAAAAACTCAACTATGTATCTAAGATGTATCTATCTGTAACTAAGTATCTGCTCCTTATAGACTATACTGACGATAATGGCACATGCCACTTGGTGTTTGTACAGTGTTCATTTTTAACAACTGTTACCCAGTTATTCCTATATTAATGTCACAATTCATTCTTAGATACCCACTTACTCATTTTCAGCATTACAAGAGAATTACATCCAGCCATCGATGTGCATAGAGCAGAGAAACAGTCCTGGACAGGACATGTACATAACTATGCACAATTTAGAGGATAATTAGTTCAACTAATAGCATCTCTTTGGGATGTAGAAAATACAAATGAAGCAACTAGTGAAAAATTACAAGGAGAAATGGGCTACATGCAGATTTTAGTGAGAGAAAGTATCACAGCCAAGAGCCAAACATTCACCAAGCACTATGAAGCAACAACCATTATATCTCCATCACTATGTCAACCTGAGGTACCAAAATATAACTCAGAGATCTAATTGTAATTTATCTAAACTCTAAATAATGACACCACCCTCCTTCCTTAATTTTCTTTCTTTTTCAAATGATTTACCATCTCTTTACCAATTTTATCACCTACCCTATCTCCATCTTATTCAATAGGTTACCCAAGGAAAGCATTGTACCTGACATCTGGAATAAATCATATGGCATACCCTTACATAAAGGTGGCAACTCAAATGATGCCTCAAATTTCAGGCTTACTGCCATTCTATCTCCCCTCTCAAAAATTCTTGAAAAGTGCATCCATAAACATCTTCTTGATTACCTCCTACTAGAAAATTTCCAGCCCATACGCAGCACCGTTTCTGCCTAAAACACAGTACAGCTACAGCTCTGATATCTTTCACTAATTTTATTGCAAATTCTCGTGACAACAACAAGTTAATCTCCTGCTTGTTTCTAGACCTCTCCAAAGCCTTTGACACTGTTTCCCTTCAACTGCTTCTGTCCAAACTATCTAACCTTAATATCTCCATCTCTGCACTTTCTTGGTTCAACAGCTATCTCTCCAACAGATTCCAAGCAGTTAAATCACAATCTCACTTCTCCCCCTTTATACCAGCACAAATTGGGGTACCCCAAGGCTCCATCCTTGGACCACTTTTATTTAATATCTTTACTAATGACCTATACTTTTTCTGTCCACTCTCTTCTGCCATTCAATAAATGGATAATTCCATAATAAACTCCACTTCTGACAATATCACCCATCTTTACACCTTCACCCAAGAATCTCTGCACTCTGTTGAAAGATGGTTACCTTCCAACCAATTGTTACTTAACCCCCCCAAAAAAACTAAACTTCTTCTATTTCTCCCTAAATCTCTCCAGCATCATAAAGCTACCTGTAATATCTCCTCCCTTAACAACACTATCATCTCTGTTGAACCTCACACTAAATTGCTATGCACTATTATCGATGACCATCTAAAGTTTGATCTCCGTATTCAGCAGTTTATTAAAAAGACACATCAAAAGTTAGGCCTACTATACAGGCATAAAAAAATCATCACAAATGCTGCTCTGCTCTCCCTTGCACAAGCTTTCCTACTCCCCACCCCACTCTATGCTGTTCCCATTCTCACTAACATCCAAGCCAATCTTCTGTCTAAACTGGAACTCACCTATAAGAAAATCTCAAGATTTGCCGCTAACCTACCCTACAGCTCTCACCACTGCCTAGCCTTGAAAAACCTGCAGTGGCTAGAATTTCATCATCAAATCCTACTACCTCAGCTTCTCCTGGCTCACTCTATCTTACATGAACCTTCCTCCTGCCCCTCTTTCTCCACCCTCATCCAACCTTATACACCCAACCGGGCTCTCCAAAGTACCCAACAACATCTTCCAAAAGTGTATGTGCCCAATAAAAATATTGGTAAACTCCTCTACAGCTAGTCAGTGGCAAACGCTTGGAAAAAACTTCCACTACGTGTTAGACAGATCTCTAATCCAAACTCTTTTTAAAACTACTCTGAAGGATACTCTCCATGTATCATGGACATGTTTAGGCAATGACCCTACATAATCCACCTCCCCTCCTCTAATACTACTGCAGCAACCATTTCTGCATCTTCTCTCTGCCTCTGCTTCCAAAAGCCCACTAATAGTCTATAGTTCTTAGTCCACGCTGGAAATTGGTTTTTGATTTGTGATTATCACCTGTATGATTTTAACATTTATAATTTCGTGGTTCTTTTTGTCTTGCAAACCTGCCAAAAATTTCTGTATTTCTGCTTACTATTGTATGTAGCTCTGCACTCAATGATGTTGTGTATTCTGCTTACTATTGTATGTATGTAGCGCTGTACTGTATGATGTTCAGTTTACTGACCATTTATAGCATGTTGTTTTATCTTACTCGTAGAACTATTGCAGTTTTATAATTCTTCGTTTAGTTATTATTTCTGCTATATGACTATTTATGTCATTGATACTGTCTTGGAGCTTTTCTCCTTGGGCCTCCACTGAAAAGGGACTATTTGCCCAGTTGGACTAACCCAGTTAACAAATGTCAAATAAAAATAATAAAATAAATAAAATTACAATGTTGGCTTCAGACTGGGTTGTAGATGAAAGATGTAATCAATAGGACCAACATAATTATCTGGTTAACAAATAAATGACCTATATATGTGATATCCCAAATAAAACACCCAGTAACTGCACAATTCCACCTCTAGTTTGCTCTCTAAATTATGATGCCCCAGCTATACTGTGTAAACTGCTGCTTTGACAGTACACCAGACTTGCATTTTTTTTGTTTTGATCCAGTTCTTGCATGCATATGACACAAGGAGTAGTATCTCATATTTCCCACATATATTTCTACTGCTGCATATTTTCCTCAATAAGGGATTGTTTCTACTATGAATTATCAAATAAATTGATCTAAAACTTGGCTGCCTAATTTTTTTAAAACAGTGTTTTGCATAGGGCAAGCTTCCACAGCACTACTTCATGTGGGAGCTTCACCCTCACACCCACCTACTTAAATATACTAATTTCATGGTTGCACAACTGTGGAGAAAATTGAAAAGCTCCCAAATTTTGCATCTTTTCAGCACCAGCAGTGATGCTCAATGGAAAACTACAGTCAATAAGTTGCAGTGTATGTAACTCTATTCCTTGAGATACAATCTCATCCACTTCACA
The DNA here is from genome assembly GCF_019279795.1 of Protopterus annectens. Lineage (NCBI taxonomy): Eukaryota > Metazoa > Chordata > Ceratodontiformes > Protopteridae > Protopterus > Protopterus annectens. The sequence goes on along the minus strand of NC_056739.1, from coordinate 1,685,724,457 downwards.
CTCAGCCAAGGGTAGGTGACCAGATAAGGAAGAACCGTTTGTATCAGTCTGTACTTGGTCCACAATCAACTGATCAATATTCTGTGGTCTACTGAGTCAGAGGTTGCAGAATGAGTAATAGCCATGCTCTAACATCCCAATGAAGTCTCACCAGTCCAGTGGCTGATAAGACAATTCTCATTTTGATCATCCCATTTTCTCAGTCTCATCTACATTAAGGGAAGATTTCATGAAATTCTAAGTTTGTCATGTGGTGCTGCTGAATTAATTTTGCTGCAGTCACCTTTTAGTGGGAAGGGGTAGCATATGTTTTATCTCAATTTACTTTCTTCAAGTCTTTTGGGTTTCTAATATCATGCCAGGAATGTACCCCATTCCTAAGTCAGGGCACAATTAGAGTTCATTAAAATTAATATTTTTTCAGTCTTTGATATTATCCAAGACTGCTCTTCCCAGCACCCTCAATGTGCCCAGAATTGCCTCCTTCTGTAATTTATATGGGGTTACATGTATTGGTAGCATATCTAAGTACAACTGCAAATGTTTTATATTAGACACATTGCTTCTACTACTATCGGAACAGTCTGGGTATCTTTTTTCCACATTGCTCTTGTTTCTGCCTGCAAATCTCTGTACCTAAGTCACTGTAATCCCTGGGTGCAGTTTCAATGATCAGTGCTACTTTTGTCTTTTTTCATTGATTACAACATTGTGTTTTCTTGCATCTATTTTTTTGAACTGTTGGAAATGGGTGATCCCTTGTGATATACCCTTCATCATTCTTTATAATGATGTGTGGTTCATGTTTCCAGTGCATCTGAGCTACTTCAGTGTTTTCACAATTCCCAGTGAAACAGTCTTGCCACATTATTGTGTGTTTCAGTATACAGGACTTTTGCCTTGACTATATCACACCTAGCAACAAGATGTGTAACTGTTTCCAGTTCTTTTTTTATAAAACCTGCATTTGCCTGTTTCTTCCACCTTTTCAAAGGTTTCTTAAACCACCATGTACATAATCCACTATCCTGTGCTGTCATTATTAACCTTTCATCTTTTGATTTCAATTCACCTCTCTTTAACCATGTTTGAGTCAATTTTTGGGTCAAAATGTAGTTGTTCCAGGAGATCTGTGTATTTGTCTTTATATTTATAGATTTTCCATATTTCTTTCCTTCCCATCTGATCCTTCTCCTTATATTCTTTCTTTTTTTAGCACATTCAGTTGCTTTGTGATGTTTGTTTACTTCAGATTAGATTTCCATTCCTGCTTGACACTGAAATGTTTCTGCTAAACTAAGCAAAGGTGTAATCTTAGACTTTTACTCCTCATGTTTTCAAGCTTTCACTGTGTTTGGATCTGATGAGGTCAGCAGATTTGTATAAAGTCCTACAATTGCAGATCTATACATGCAATCTATTTTGAGCAGGTCCATACCTCCTTCAGAACGAGGAATATATAATCTTGGTATACACTGATTTTTATATATCATTTAATAAACATAAGGCATTTTTCTCGTTTTCATGTCCAATCAATCCAATAATTTTGGGGGACAGTCGATCTCCCGAAAACTGTAAGTTAGAACAGGAAGAGCAAATTGATTTATAGCTTGGACTTTATTCCTAGATATCAAGGCAGTTTTCAATATCAGTTTTAGTCTTCTGAAGCATTCTTTACAGAGCTTTATTCACATTTGTTAATCATTCATTTATTCCAAAATATTTATACACTCCCTCCTGCTCAAGTTCTTTTATATCACATTTCTATCCCAGGTTAATATTTTCTTGTTGCTGCAGCTTTCCTGTTTTAAACATTACATTTGCACATTTATCAAGGCCAAATCTTATTCTTATATCATATGAGAAAGTTTTAATTATTTGTAGTTGTGCTTTCAACTCCTTATCTAATGATCTATATAATTTTATCCATAAAAAGTAGATAAGAAATCTTTAAATAAGATTATTTTCTGAGACCCAAATTGTAACCATGGTCTAATCCGTTAAGGGCAAGTCAAAACAGCAGCAGTGACTATGATAATAATTTACTATTTGCCATGGATCAACTGCAAAGTGGTTTGACACTGTTTCGTGGTCACTGTAATGTAACTGATCAATGTAGAGTGTATTTTATACATTTGTAAACATTCCTTTATCTATGACTGTGGGATGCTGTCAAGTGTTTGTAATCTAGCCATGCCATCTTCCCTTTTTGCAATTCTGTATTATGGCTTTATTTAGCAACAAATGATCCTTTGTTACATATTACTTTCTTTTATTACCCTATGACTGTGGGATGCTGTCAAGTGTTTGTAATCTAGCCATGCCATCTTCCCTTTTTGCAATTCTGTATTATGGCTTTATTTAGCAACAAATGATCCTTTGTTACATATTACTTTCTTTTATTACCCTTTTATTGTATTGCCATAATTTATTTTTTTCTCCTAAATGACTTTTATTTATTTATTTATTTATTTATTTATTTATTTATTTTACATTTGCTAACTGGGAAATTCCAACTGGACCAGGACCATTTACAACGGAAGCCCGAAGAGAAAAGTTCCGAAACATTGTTACAAAAAAAATTAAAAAAAACAAGAGAAGCAAGTTTATACAGTGTTATACAAAGGTCATTTAAATAATACAACATGGAGTTAGACATTTTGGCAGACAAACACTGAAAATATATAAAATAAATTGGAAAAATGCATTTTCCAGGATAAACAATTAGGAATTCCATTTAATGTGCAGGTATATAATGATTGTGACAAAAAGAGGAACAATCACCCACTATGAGAAGTAGCAACTAATAGCCAGAGTTATTGGCTGGGTTTAATACTGTAGAGGGTTAAAGTGAGTAGCCTGGAAGTTGGAAAAAGAAGGGGGAGATGGGGAATAAAGGTTAAGTGATCCAAGGACATAACTAGGTATTTAGTAGATGTGATTTGAGGGAGTTTTTGAATTGTGCGGTGGTAGAGGCAGTGGTCAGAGAATGGGGGAGGGAATTCCAGTTTTTAGCAAAGGTGTGGGAAAAGACCGCTTTGCCTGCAGTATTGTTTGACCTGGAGATGCAGAGGAGAGATTTGTCACTAGATCGGAGATGCCAATTTGCAGTGTAATGGGTTAAGAATATTGGATATAGATGGGGTTTTTTCAGGGTACTTAAGGATGTTATATGCAGTAACTAGCTGGTGGTAGTTAAGTAGTTGTGGTAACTCTAGCCATTTTAGTTCTTTTAGTGCAACACAGTGATGTGTTCTGTAACTGGAGTTTGTAGCAATCTTGGCTATCTTATTGTAACAGGATTCTAGCTTGTTTAGGTCAGTTTTTCTAATATGGGTGAAAATAGGTGCTGCATACAGTAGTGTGGACAGAAGGTGACTCTGGGCAAGGGTGACGCTTGCTTGGTGTGAGAGAAAGATTTTGTGCCTATATAGTGTGCCCATTTTTTTGTGAACCAATTTGATGGTTTGTGAGATGTGGATATCAAAGTGAAGATTGTTGTCAACTTTAATACCAAGAAGTTTGGTGTGGTCAGAAGGGGAGATGGTAGTGCCATTTTTAGAGGTGATGGAAAAGGAGAGGAGAGCTTTTGATTTGTTAGGGGAAAATAGTAGTAGTTTTGTCTTATTGGGGTTTAGGATTAATTGGATACCTGAGATCCATTTTTCTACACAGTTAAATGTTTCCTGGGTAAGTTGCTGTAGAATGGTGGGAGATGAGGCAGTTTAGATCAGGGTTGAATCATCTGCATATTGAATAAGTGTGGCATGCTGGGTAGAGCTATTCAGGTTGTTTGTGAAAATAGAAAAGAGAAGTGGGACCAGTATAGAGCCTTGTGGGACTCCTATGGTAGTTGGAAGTTGGGGGGATAGTGCTCCTTGCCATTGGACAGATTGTTGCCTGTCAGATAGGTAGCTTCTGAACCATGGTATGGTAGGTGGGGTGAAAGATAGTGAGGCTAGAGAATCTAGCAGAATGGAGTGAGAGACCATGTCAAATGCCTTTGAGAGGTCCAAGAAAATGGCTGATGTATATTTGTTGTCGTTCCTGTGAAGGTTAACTAGATTAGAGAATGAAAGAAGAGCAGTGGTTGTGCTGTGATGAGGACGGAAGCCATGTTGTGTGGTAGAGAGGAGCTGATGTGTGTTGAGGAATTTCATGACTTGCAAATGGATGCATTTCTCTAGAATTTTAGATAGGGGGCATAAGATGGCAATGGGTCGGTAGTTTGAGAAGTCATAGGAGTTACCCCCTTTTATGAAGAGGAATAATATAAGATACTTTCTTGAGTTTGGGAATATAGGATTCCTGTATGGAGCGGTTGATATGGAGATGGGGTAAGATAGAGAGTCAGAGGCCATTTTTATGAAGGTAGCAGGTAAGTTATTGGCTGCAAGGGTGGTGGGTTTAAGTTTTAGAAGGAGTTTCTTAATTGTAGAGGTGGGGACAGGTGATAGAGTAAAGGAGTGAGTCTTTTCTGGTTGATTGGTTTGGGTATGTGATGGACTATGACTGGTTACCTGGCTGGATAGAGCCAGGATGGATTTTGTGGTGGTGGTTAAATTGAGTGGCTATGTCTAAATTACTATCTGTAGAGTTTGGAGCTGGAGTAGTGGTTTTGCCTGGTTTTAGTAAGGAGTTAATAGAATGCCAGAATTCTTGTGGATTTTTTGAGTATTTGTTTTGGGCACTGAGGAAGTAGTTTTGTTTATTTTGTTTAGTTTGAGCCTTGATCTGATTTCTAAGCTGTTGGCAGTTTTGCTTGGAACTGGTAGTGTTTTCTCTTTTCCAGATTTTCCAGGCTTTATCTCTGGCTTTTAGTAGGGGCTCTAGTGTCCCTGCTTTGCCAAGGTGCATAGTTAGCTTTCACTCTAATTTTCCTACTGGGGGCGAGTCTGTTAAGAACGTTAATAAAAGTAGTAAGTAGTCAAATTCCTGGTCTAATCCAAGGGTTTGTAGTGGTTCCCAGTTACAGTGGCTGAGAACAGTATTGAGATAATGTGGGGTAAGGTTGCGGTCATCCCATATTAGTTTGTAAATAATGGGTTTGGGTAGGTTGGAATGTTTGTGTAGTAGGAATGTGGGGCGGTGGTCACTGAGACCATCTGGAAGGCAACCTACCTGGTAGTTTTGTTTGGGGTAGTTGATCAGAGTCCAATCAAGAACAGGTTTCTTTTTTGATTTTTTTATCTAGTCTAGTGGGCTATTCAATCAGTTGAGAGAACCCATATAGATTAATATGGTTAGTGGGGTTGTTGTAATCACAAGCTGTCCAGTCAGTATTTAGGTCACCTAATAGGATAGTTTCTTGTGGTGGGTTATCTTTTGTCCAGTGTAGGATTTCTTCTATAATGAGAGAGTTGTTACCTGGGGTTATATAGCAGCAAAGAATATTGATTTTCTTAGTTTTATTTATGGAAAGGACAATAAACAGGGTTTCAGCATTTAGAAATTTGGGTGGTGTGGTCTGGAGGAGTTGGAGGCTCAGTGTGTTCTTAAAGAGTATGGCTACCCCACCTCCTTTTCTGCCTACTCTATCCAACCTTAAGGTATTCTAACCAGGGGGGAGGAAGTCTTCATTTTGGATGCTAGGGTTTAGCCACGTTTCTGTGATTGTCAGTATGTCAGGAGTGTAGAGGGCTATAAATGCATGCAGTTCAGATATCTTGTTGGTGATACTTCTTATGGTGATATTAAGAATCAGCAGGTCAGATATCTGCTTGGTTTTGAGAGGGCCTGGATTAGGGTGTATATCACCAGAAGTTAGTATTTTCTTTATGGATGATAGTATGTGCTTTATAATGTTTGTTATTTGTGAGTTGGATCTATGTGAGTTTTTTCTAGAGTTATATCTTGGTATTGTAATGTTATGCGAGTAAGGTGTAGTATTAAGATTTAGAACTGTAGGGCTGATGAAGAAGTTTGCGTGAGTTTGTGAGGGTGTGGAAATGTGTGTTATATGTTATGTGTTATTCTGTAGAGGTAAGTTTGTTTGTATGGATGTGATAAAAGCTAGTGATATGACTAATAATCATAGGGATGATAGTGTTTTTAGCATGATTGTATGGTAGAAATGTTATGGTGATGGTAGCTAGGTGATTGAGGTGAATGAGTTTATGTGGTTCTTTAGGAGGATGGGTGAAGTGTGGAAGTATGTCTATCAAATATGTGTTGTTTGGAAGTGGGAGTGGTCTATTAATTGAAGTTGATGTTGAGTGAGTTATTGGTGTAGGTGGAGGCCAGGTGTTATGGTCAGGTGATGAGGGGTTAGAATAAATGTAGGTATAGAGGGGGTGGGTGGGAAATGGGGGCAGGGTAGGGGAACGGAGTGAGCCGAGCAAAGCGAGGCCCGACCAGATTGCGAGGTTACAGAAACAATCAGGTTCCCCTTTTCTTTGAGGGAAACAGTAAGTAATCTGTCTGAATTATCTAAAAATAGTAGATTCAACTTACAACTTAAAATGTAGATGGAAGAGGCCTACTGAGAACTGTCAGTGCCGCAGAAACTCTGAGCACTTAAGTTCAACCGTAACACTTATTGTATTATGCAGAAGGCATTAAAGGAATTTATAAATTATAATAACTTTGCAACTGTTGTTTCAGAAAGATTAAGTACTTACATCAAGGTATACTGAAGGCCAAAGGGGTACAAGCAGCTGCTTTGGGAATCCAAGATGGCACCACAGGATTTAAACTCTGCATATAAACTTTAAACTCGGTATATAGTTGATATTGTTGGAAGGCAAGTTATTGGTCTATAGTTCTTCGGATGGCTTGCAGGTACACTCTTAAGGTAAAGTATCCTTCTACTTGTTAAAAAGGTTGGCGTGTGTTTGGGATGCACATATAAGTAATGCTTACTCAGGGTTAAATCCTTGTGTAAAGATGCTACTGTTTTTAGGCAGAAGTTAGTATTGCTTCTACACCTGGAGTTTCCAGTTAGGTGATTTTGTTAACAGTATCTCAATTTACCTGGCCATTACTTCAACCCATTTCATATCCGGTACATTAGAGCTCATTACTATTTCTTTTAATTCTTCTCTCTATTCAGCAACTTTGTTATATTCAACAGGGTCTTCATAAATACTTCTCCAAAATGTGCATTCTTCTTTTTATTTAGTGTTTCTGTTTCTTTTGCTTTGTTTCCCAATTTACTATAAAATCTTTTCAGGTCATCAAGGAATTGCTTATTTTGTATTTTCTATTTATATTTATCAGCATACCTTTTAAGTTTTCCAGCCTGTGCTCATATTTTTAGAAATTAGTGGCAATAGTATATGACAAATCTTTTTTAAACACCTTTATTGAATTATCACTTGTGACAGGCAAATTTAAATTTATACAAAACGAATTAAACTGTGTTAACAAACATTATACTTCACATATCTTGATATATATCATATAACCTAAGCAGCATTACATAAATTATTCAATTTCTGCCCCCTTTTTAAACAAGAAACATCTTTATTAAACCATCACGTATGACATAAGCAATCATACATTTATATAAATGAAAACAAACCACACCGACACAGTCCTAGTTGCAAGCATTTTACATCACAAACCATACTGACACACTCCCAGTTGCAAACATTATACATCACTTATAGTCTACCCTATCATTTTTAGTCAAACATTACATAGCTCAGTTAAGTCCTGCCTTCTTTTAAAGCTCATTCCTCCCCTGTATGTATTGTTCCCACAATTCTCATCTTTCCTATGTAGTTTGCTCCTACCCTTTCCTAAAGGTCTCAATTCCAGTTGTTTTATCTCTGTTACTATATTCACTACTTCTAATATAGTTGGTTTAGATTTTGATGTCCATTTTCTAGTGATTGTTTTTTTGGCAGCCAGCATAATTAGACACAGCAAGGCCTTACCATGTCTAGGTAATTCTGATTTTGTATTGCAGCTAAGAAAAATCATCTCCCTTTTCACAGCAATCTGCCCACCAAGCATCTCCGGCAGTGCATCCCACAGGAAATTCTTAAAGTCCGCCAACCCACCGCACTCCTAGAAAATATGTTCCCAAGTAGTTTCTTCCCTGTCACACCTCCAACATTTACTGTCTACCTTTAGGGAAAATTCTCTGTAGTCTACTTGGGATATAAAAATATCTATGTAAACATTTCCAAGCAAAAATCCTAACTCTTCTGTATCTTCTTGCATATTTGGAAGACAAACAAATATCCTCCCATTGTTTCTTTGTGAATTACTTATCCAATCTCTCTTCCCAATCCTTTCTAATATCTGATTGATTCTTATAGTTATCATGCAATATTTTATATGCGCTACTAATTATTCCTTTTTTAATGGCAGCTTCTGTTATAGATTCTGCTAAAAACACTACCAGTGCTGGTCTTTAATTTAGGACCCCCCACACCTTTTACTTTCTCTTTGCCTATACTCTGATATCAATTTTTGATAAGGAAGGCAATCTCTAACCTGCAGTCCAAATAAATTATTCGCCTCTTGCCATTTTATTACCCTTCTCTCTCTAGTTATTTACTCCCAATACCTTAGTTCCTTTGCTGGTTTTAGTATATGACAGATTTTGGTCTGTTTTGATACTGAACATTGCTTTTACCATGTCAGTCTTTCAAAGTATTTTTGACGATGCGTTCCCTTTTCTGTATTCTTCCAGCAGTGATGCTTGTTATTTTAATTGCTTTATAATTTTTCTCTCTGTTTATTGCTTCTTTGGTGGCATTTTACTTGTTTCCTTTCTTTCCTTTGTGACTCTATATTTCTGTGGTGCCACTTTATCTTTTATTAATTTAGCTACCCAGTGATATATTCTGTTTACTTCTGTTATGTCACATGAATTTCTCTTAATAGTTCTGATTACTGTGTTCATCTGTTTTATCACACTTCACATATTTTGGGTCTTATTTACTTTCTGTAATCTATTTCTTTCATCTGTCTTGTTATGTCTATTCATCTCTATTAAATCAAGAAGGTCTTTCCTTAAATTATTTTCTTCTGGACTGAGAGCATTTTCCACAAGTAATCTACCGAAGGTTTCAAAAAATCTTCCTGTAAAATATCCTTTTGAAATGCATCCTGTTTCATCTGCTTGTCCATCATAAATTTATTTATTTATTTATTTTGCATTTGTTAATCGGGTTGGTCCAGCTGGGTAAGAATTTACCATTTTTCAGTGGAGACCTGAGGGGAAAAGCCCCAAACAGACATACAAGTAAAGACAAGTTTGCAATAATACAGAGCAAAACAATGTCATGAATACAATGGATAAGAAAAAAAATAATGTACTCAATGGAATTAAATATAGCTATATACAAAAATATAATAATAAGGGTGTAAAAGGAAAAACAACAATAATAAATCAAGAGGACTGCAGTAAGGGAATTAAGGTTATAGGTAATCATTTGAAAAGAATATGGCATTATTAGATTAGAGGCAAGAAGGAGAAATTGTGTAAGTGCAGGGGGCCTCAGATCTGAGGAAGAAACTAGTGCAGGAGAAAAAAAATGAGAAACATGTATGTACAAGGGGCCTCAGATCAGAGGAAGAGATGGTACAGAAGAAGAAAGTAGTAGAGGAGGAATGTAGTGATCTAGAGGGAGGGTGTAAAAGGGAGAGCGTATAGATATAGTAAGTTATAGAAATATGAAAGGTCTTATAGATCAGACTTAGTGGTAAAGTGGGAATAGGGAGAGGGAGGGGTTAAGTAGGGTGGTTGCAGGTACATATACGGTTGTTATGGAGATACAGTATCAGGTCATGTTTGAAGTTATAAAGGGAAACTTAGGCCCATCACTCCACAAGATTATCTGTGTCAGAGTTGCCACATTTGTTTTTTTAATCCTTCAGTTATTCCCAAAAATGTATACACTCCCTCCTTCTTGATTTTATTTTTATATCACATTTTTGTCCCAGGTTAATTATTTTCTTGGTGCTTCAGATTTCCTGTTTTAAATGTTGCTTTTGCACATTTATCAAGAAATGTCATTCTTATATCATCTGAGAAATGTGCAGCTTGAATGGACTTTCGTACCAGTCTCCTACAGAAGGCCCCAGAGCATCATCACGTTGCAACTCTTCTTCAGATGCCTCCTGCTTCACCTGTTGCTCCTTAATCTGGGGACCTGTAATTAAAAAAAAACACACACACACACACACACACACACACACACACAGAAACTGGAATAAGCGGTCACTATCCAAACTTTACTGTGCTTCCTAGTACTTCGGCATAATGTCTTCCAGGGAATAATTCACCACAAGGATAGTGCTAAATTAAATACAATTCAATAAAACAATTAACCAATGAGTGAGTCGTGGTGACAAAGATGCATCAAAACATTAACAGCTGAATAAGATAATCAACTCTGACACACTAATTGCTGACATTTCATTTTGCTATATAAAATGATACATATGTATGAAAAACCTACATTCCTAAACACTAAAACTCTATAAATATAACACCTCATATGTATTCAGCAAATGTATGCCAAAGACCTAATAAATCAAATAACATTTAAAATGAAAACATGTGTAACTTGCAAACACTATATGAATTTCAACTGATGCTATAACACTGATATTAAAACTAATTATATACATATAAATCCAATTCCATGTTAAGACCACCAGGCCATAGGGTCCCATAATTGATAATGCATATACTCTCCATTCTTAAAAGGGTACGTACACGATCAACACCTTGTTTTACATATGGCTTACTTAGTACAGTAAAAAATAAATCACTTGTACTTCCATTATAGACAGAATGGAAATGTTGAGCTACAGGATTGTTAAGCCTCACATTTCTGACATCACCTAAATGTTCCATAATTCTTTTCTTAACCATCCATTTGGTTTGTCCAATATACCATTTGATGGGCTGACAACTACATCCAATGGCATAAACAACACCACTGCTATTACAATTATAAGACCCTAAGGCCCTAAATGTTTTCCCATTAATCAAGCTCCCTGAAATGTTCTTAACTTTATCACATATCTTACATCTTCCACACCTGAAGGTGCCCATTGAACTACCATTATCAGTGGCTCTGTTGGTGGCCTTCACATTAAGTAACTCTTAGATTAAAAAAATCTACTGTGTGAAAATACAATAAATCCACACAAAGTGATGGGCATGGACAAGCTCCTGCGATGTTATAAAACAAGACCATAAAAGCACACACTGTTTATTCACGTTTATACAAAATACAACCCTACCTGTGAAGAACCTCCCCACCTCATCATCCTGTTTGATGATGGGCCAAAATCTATGTAAAAGGGCTTTCAAAGTCCATGAAAAGGGAGAATATTTGTTAACAAAAAATATATCATCCTCAGAGACTTTCCTAGAACCATTGTGCCTAGAGACTTTTCTATGGCCTGATGACCTCGGGGGAATAATATCACCTCTGGCCCTGTTTTCAGCTTTTTTCAAAATGTCCTTAGAATAACTCCTGCTAGCTAACTTGGATGTAATTATGTCAAACTCTCTGTCCAAAGTTGTCTTATCATAAACATTACCACCAATGCGTTTATATTCTCCAAAAGGTAGAAAATTTAATACGTGTTCTGGATGCATACTATCCACACTTAAAAAAATTGTTAGCTGCTGTGTCTTTGTAATGAGGTCTGAAAGAGACCAGGCTATCCTTCCCAACAAAAAACTCCATATCTAAAAATTGCATGCTCTCCCTATGTGTTTTATAAATAAATGTAATACCACACTGATTTTGATTAACTTCCATCATAAACTGTTCAAACTGGCTGGTTTCCCCTTTGCATACAAAAAAACAAATCATCAATATATCGTTTGAAAATTACCACATTCTGAACAAAATATGTGTTCCTATAGATGTATCTATCTTCAAACAACCCCATAAAAATTGCAGCATATGATGGGGCATATAATGCCCCATTGCTGTACCTGTTTATATTTGTTGTTATTTAGTTAATTGTTAAATGTTAATTAGTTTTAATATCAGTGTTATAGCATCAGTTGGAATTCATATAGTGTTTGCAAGTTACACATGTTTTCATTTTAAATGTTATTTGATTTATTAGTTCTTTGGCATACATTTTCTGAATACATATGAGGTGTTATATTTATAGAGTTTCAGCGTTTAAGAATGTAGGTTTTTCATATATATGTATCATTTTATATAGCAAAATGAAATGTCAGCAGTTAGCGTTTTGTCACCACGACTCACTCATTGGTTAATTGTTTTATTAAATTGTATTTAATTTACCACTATCCTTGTGGTGAATTATTCCCTGGAAGGCGTTATGATGAAGTATAGGAAGCACAGTAAAGTTTGGATGGTGACCGCTTATTCCAGTTTCTGTGTGTTTTTTTTTTTTTTTTTTATCGGTTTTTCTGCTTTTGCAGTGTGGTGTTTTTTTCTGACCTGTAATTTCATCCTGCTGCTAAATTCTTCACTTTGCAGATAATCCATAACTTCTGTTTCTATTTGTTTAACTTCTACCTTACTGATACTTTTTTCTACATTCCGCCTTTGTTTTATTATATATATATATATATATATTTTTTATTGTGAAATGTTTTATACCCACTTGCCTTTGCCTGTATTTCTCTTCAAATATCTTTGGAGCTACTTTTTTGTATTTATTAGTTTAGCTTTCTCCTTTGCATAATTATTACATTATACAAGGTCTCTTTCTTTGCCATATCTATGTTTCTTTTTTGTAACTTTCAAAAATCTCTGTGTTTTGTTCTTTATATTTTTACATGTCCTCTTTCGCTTCATTTTCCAAGCAGCCTAAAGTTCCTTTACTTATGTAATGTTTTTCATAAATATGTTGTATTAATGAATACAAATGTTTCTTTGAAGTATTTGACAGTTTTTCTTGTGCAAGTATTTTTTTCTTTCCTTTGTGCATATCCTTTGACTGGAAATTCTGTGCTTCTTTTGTAAAAGTAACAATACATACTTTTTTCCTTATTCTCAATAGTCCACTTTGTCATCTCTATGGCTCCTTTTGGGCATGTCAGGTTTTGTGGACTACTTCCTCCTTCTAAAACTTGGGGAACCATCTTCCCCCTGAACCTGGCCTAATCCTGTTGCAGGTATGTTTTCATGTCTTGAGGATTCTGCACTGCCTTTTTTTCCGGTCCTGGCACCAGTGCTTTCACCAGGATTGGGCACTTTTTTATCCTGAGACATGTACACCCAGCTGTAATTTTTATTTTTTAACCTACCATTCTCCATGATATATGCTGTATAAAATACTGTCTGTATATCAGTGTCTTTATGGTGAGACTGTGTGAAAACAGGGTCCACTAGGTGAAGGTACACAGCAAGACGTGAGTATGAATTCAGTTCCAGCAATACTACTCTCCTTTTCTTATGGATTTCATCTCTCTATGTGGACTAGAGTAGCATATATTTCTGTATGTGGTGGGAAAAGTACTTTTTCTCATGCACCTCTACATTAAAAACGATTTCAAGGCTAAAATATTAAGCTTTTTGGTCAGAAATTTAGAAATGTATACATTTTTAATGAAAATATTGCCATAATAAATGTTTAAAATATGGATCTTTTAATAGGCTATAAAGTTAAACAACCTGACTAGTGTCACACTGTAGAAGGGAAGACTGCATCAAAAATGGGGTAACAACTCAAAGGCAATCCAACAGAGGAGTAATAAAACACAATAACACAAATAAAAACCGATAAAAATAAGCAATTTCAAATCTAGTACTTCAGATACATGCATGCTAAAAGGATGTAACTCTTAGGATTATCAGAGCTGAAAGTGCACAGATATCAGAGCTGAAAGTGCAGAGTCTTACAAAATGCATCCAGTGTAATATCAGAATAAAAAATGAATTATACAGTATACATACACAAAGTATTGCTGCATCATTACTCAACCACATTTTCCAGAAAAGCAAGTCACCAAATTTTGACACTATATGACATGACTACACGTATTGCAATGGCTATCTGCCATTGATTTTGTTTTTCTGGTACTGTTACACTATGAGCAAATTCTGTAGAAATAGGGTTTTGATAGGTGTTGCATGCTATACTGGAGGATAACCCAGCATAAGAGGCATCCTATTTGCTGTCTTGCAAAGTAGATTAATTAACTGTTATACAGGAAATGTGCTCTTTTTTTGCAAATGCTATTTTAAGGCTATTAGCATTCAGCAAAATAATGACATTTATTTTATTATAGTTGCTGACTTCTGAAAATGAAGTCCACATCCTTTATTATACCAGCAGAATAAAGTAGTGTCAGTGACTTAATAGGTAATACAATTGCTTTTGATGCTGGCAGGTTAGAAGGCAGTAGGGGTTGTATTTTCACACCAGGTACTTAGATTTTCCAGTACTGACACTGCAGTAGAACATAAGGGGGTACGGCACTCTTGAATGAGCAGTCCTTCAACTGAGACATTAAACAGCAGTCCCATCTGTCTGAGTTGGTGGTAACCCAGGTGGATGTTTGGGTCTCTGATAAAAACAGGACAATGTGCTAATGGACCAAGGAAGCAACCTGGTCAACAAAGAGTAAATAAATTCATAAAAAGTATCTGTTTCTGTTTTGGAGCATTAGCAATTCAGTCATATGAGAAAAAAATGAAAATGGCCAGTGCCTTGATATGTTTTTGGAATTATTTTGATTTTTCTGTAGATTTTACAGAAAGCCACATTTCTGTAGCTGAAAATTTTCATATAGCATGTAACAAAAGAAACAACTATGTGGAAGTTGTGTGTGTGGAGGAAATGATTTGTTTAGAAGGCAGTTAACATGAGTAGGGGAACTTGAATACACTGAAGTAGTGAGAAAGGAACCTGGAGCATATAGTCTTAGTCTGGGTGTTTATGTGGGAATCCCATAGCTTGGCCTGCAGTGCATATCCCCCGTATGCTCTAGAGGCCAGGTTGCATTTGGTTGATTGGTTATGAAATACGATTTAGTCTTATGACTTGAAGAGACCAGGTATCTGGTGGCCATCAGACCTATTTGTGTGCAGTGGAGCAGGTTCAAGGATCATTGCCCCTGTGCCTCACATATCCAGCATTACATCTGCTGGTAGGGGTGATTCAAACCCCATCCATCTGACAACCAGATTTCTTATCATGACTTTTGGATGACAGTAGTGCAGTTATTGTAATTGAACTGAATTAGCTTATAAACCAAAGTTGTATGTAACATCACAGCCAAAAGGTAAATATAAAGAAATTTAGTTTTGTATATCAGTTATTTTATTTTTCATTTAGAATTAGTTTTAGGAAAACAGGCAGAAATTAGCTTGTCTTATGACAATATTAAGATGCCAATGTCACAGCTGACAAAGGATGGTAAAACTTGAAGATCAAGTTTGAATGCACAAAACAAACTTTTCTTTTCAAACAAAAAAGTGTTCACATGCATCTTTATGCATACAAACACTATTTTTGTGTGAAAACAAAAGTTTATTTTTCAGCTTTTAAAAAATATAGACATTTAAAGTTTGCTTCTGAAAGCAAAAGACAAAACATAAAGCTGTATTTATGCATTAATATTAAAAAGCGGGCCAGAGGTGCTAAAGTCACTATGAAAGCAGAAGACAAAACATACAAAACTGTATTTACAGCATTAATATTAACAGGTAGGCCAGAGGCGCTAATGTCACTATGGGTTCCAGCTTCTTATGTGGAATTTGTGTGGGTAAGTAATTACGTATTAGTTATGTAACTGGCAAAGTGTTAATTTAACAGCTTGCCATTACATAACTAATACACAATTACTTACCCACTCTAATACAGTATAATTAGAACTGGATTTACTCATGCTAATCCAGTATAATTAGAGCTGGAACCCATAGTCACATAAGTACCTCTGGCCTGCCCATTAATATTAATGCTGTAAATATGGCTTTGCATGTTTTGTCTTTCACGTTCAGAATACATTTTTTAAATAATTTTATTTGTAAAATGGTGCAAAATAGATTTACATTAAAAAAATGTTCCTAATGTGGTTTCTTACAATTTCTAAGCCATGAATGGTGTTTACTTGAAATAAAATTTCTGTTGATTTCTGAGCAATAAAGATGGTGGTGTACCCTGTGAACAATAAGGTGAGAGATTAATGAGGTGACAGCATTTATCAGCTCCTCCAATTGCACTGCATTGTTATATAATAGAAGACACTGCTACCCCTTAACTGTACCCCCATTTTTATTTAAAAAAGTGATTATTGCAAATACATTTATAACATGGACATAACAATGTTCAAGTAGAGTTTCCCACAGGATGCACATTAGCAAGCCCTTGGCTAGTAATGTGCACACCCCAGGTAATATATGACCACAACTGATATGCATAATAAGTAATACATATGAAAAAGATCTTAAACATGCATTTCTTGCATTACTATTAAACAAATAAAAACTCCTTCAATAAAAGAGGAAGCTATATTACAAGCACAGGGATGAGCTATTCTTGTTTTCTTCAAAGGTGTGGAGTTTTCAGAATTAATATAAGTAAGGGGCTGAGGGTGGAGAACTCTGCAAAAAGCACTTAGATTTCAGCAGATGATTGCTTCAATGTGTCTGTCAGTCAACAGCGAGACCGACTTGCCAATCTGGATGAATCTTTCTGTCAAGTAGTCATTCCCACAGGAACCTATAAGAAGAAAAATAACCATAGATTCTGTAGAGGTATTAGAGATATTTTGGAAATTTTATAAAAATTTCTATAAAGCAGGGAAATGTGGAAATCAAGAAAGAGCACAAATGAAATGTTTACATAAGATTTAAATATACCAAGGTTAGAGTTAGATGAGGCTCAGCAGTTGATAATTAAGACAGGATGAGATGAGATAAAAACAGTGATGTATGAACAATCTGCAGGAAATTCTCCAGTAACAGATGGTATTCATGTGGAAGTCTGGAAATTAGGAGGGAAGAAAGTGCTAAAGATCTGGAAGGTTTTGTCTAACAGTATTTTAAAAGGAGGGGAAGCACCGACATCTTAGAAGAAAGGTGTGGTGGCTGTAATACCTAAAGACAATAAAGTTCCTTCAGACCCAGCTTCTATAGACCAATTTCAATTTTAAACCATGACTATAAAGTGTTTATGTCTGTACTAGCTAAATGAATGACAAAGGTGTTGCCAAAATTGATAGATATGGAGGGGAGACAAACATTTGACAACATTAACAGAACAATGATGATCCATAGGGAAGCAGGATGTAGAAAATACTGATGTTGTTTGTGGGTCTTGATGCAGAGAAAGCGTTCATCTGAGTAACTGGGGGTTTTATGAACAGAGTAGTGAAAGCATTTGCCTTCCCTGATACAATAATAAAGTTAATTAGAAGTATACATGAAGGATCAGAGGCAATAATTAAAGTGGAAGGGCTTCTGTCTGATAAGTTGCGTCTGAACAGATGAACTAGGCAGGGGTGTCCCCCCCCCTTTTTTTGTATCTAGAGTTACTGGCAAAGAAAATAAGGGATTCATAAATTCAAGGATATAATTGGTATGGTAATCAAGAAAATTTAGCTTATTGGTAGATGATATTATTTTGTACCTGATAAATCCAGACAAGGATATGTCAGTGTTGTGGACATTTTGAGAAAGTTTCAGGTCTTTTCACAGTATAAAATCAATGAAGATAAAATAAAGGCTATAGACATAACTTATGTACCAACACATAAATTGGTTCAGCAATACCCATATTGATGGAGAAATGATAAGACAAAATATTTAGGAGATTGGATTAAAAATGCTTCTATTGAGACTTTCAAGATGGCTGCACATTGAGTAACAGCTAAACTCTAGCTCTCCCAGTGTGAAAACAGAAATTCAACAGAGAAGATCAGTACGCTTTTGTGTTTATGGGTAAATTTCAGTAACTGGCTAGTAAAGAAATACAGAGCACCTGGAAAAAAATCAGCCACAAAAAGTGAGGAAGAAACACCGACAGGGGAAAGTTTGCAGCTGTTCAGCAAAAAGCAATGTAACCTTCAGACATGACTTCCAGTAACCTACAGGAAGATATAAGACACCTGCACACAGACCTGGTTAAATAAATGGAATACTGATAAAGTATATCAATATAAACAACAAAAGGCTGGAAATGGAAGAAGCTTTAAATAGATATTCAGATGAGGTTATAAAGCTGCAAAAATTTTGAGGTTGAAATGAAGAAAACTCTGGCTGAATATGAGACTGCTCAGGAAGAGATGTTGCAAAAATAATAGAATTAGTGGACTTAGCATGCAGAGAAAACCTGACATTTTCAGCCATACCAGAGAAGCTGGAAAGAACAGACTGCATTAATTTTATGAAAGCATAAGTAACTGGGCTGGCATTCCACAGCAGGAGTTGTTAGTTGAAAGGGCACATTGTGTGTATGCTCCAAACCTGGCTATGAGAAAGCAACCTAGACCTTTAATAGTAAAGCTGCAATCCTACCAGCAGAAGGAGTTGATTCTGACAAAACGGTGGCAGAAAGACAAAATACTAAACGTGGGAGACAGCAGAGTGTTTGTGGAGAATGATACACATTGTATACCAGGCAGAACAGCAGTAAATTCATTCCAATATTGAGGAAATATTGAGACACAGGTGTGAGATTCAAACTGTTGTACCCAGCTGTCTTCAAGGTATTCTTCCCTGGAGGGACAAAATCATTTTTTTATGAAGTACATGCTAAGGAGGAAATACAAAAGTTTGTCCAACAAAAAGTGAGCTGTTTAACAGAAGAAGATTCTGCTTCTTCTTGTTCTAGTAATAAAAAACACAGAGAGACTGTACCTGTGAAACCTTTTCCACTGTTTCAATGGAAAATGTTGGAGAGAAGGAAGGGACCAAGAGTTGAGTAGAAGAATCAAAAGTATGTTGGAAATGAAACAGAGACAGGATTTGGGAGATGAAGATGAACAGTAATAAAACCAGTAACTTAATGTGGGATTACAATGCAATAATTATATTTGTGAAATATGACAGAAAAAAATCTGGAAATATTGGACTTCTTCAGAATTTGTTGGACTTGTGGGGGACTCTAAAGTATATGCCCTACTTCATGTCATTAATTTTGGAAAAATGCTTTGGGGAGGGGAAGAGAGGGGAGAAAGTTAACTGTAAGTAAAGAAAACATTTTTCTTAATAGTACTATTTTTGTGGTGTGTAGCTTTCTTTGCATGCTATAAAGTAATATTTTCTCAGTTATTTTAAGTATAATGGAGATTGTAAATAGGTGCTGCTGTTGCTTTTTCTCCTTTTTGCCCCTCCTCTATTTCTTCTTATTCCGTTTTAAGAAATGTAGGCACTGCAATGTAAAAAAGCTTGATTAAAAGAATATGACAAAAGAAAAACAAATGTGTTTTTTTTATTCTTGTATGGGGGAATGACTAAATTAAGGATCTTAGATTGATTTAGCAACAACTATTACAAGGAAATCAAGTAAATTAAAAAGAATTTTGAATATTATGAGGCTTTTTTCTAACAACGGAATGTATGCTTAGTAGCAATTCTGTATCTTGCCCTCATGTCTTCTTGAAAACAATCTGATAATTAGAAATTAGATGTCTGATTCTCATGTCTCCATGGAGGCAATCTGATAAAGAGAAATTGGTTACAGTTTGGTGGAAAGTGGCTGGGGGGGGGAGAAACGGGAAACTGGCTAGGAGATAATGTTCTCTGAAAGCATTCAGGGTTTTTCCCAGCTGGGAGAGATATAAAGATAAAACAAAACCAGTTAGCACTTAACAGACACAGAGGCTGCACCATGCATGTTAGCATGCATAACCTTTCTTTTAAGTTAACTGAAGTCTGTGAGTGTGGTTATTAGTTTGGGACATTTATTCCTATTAGGAATGTAAAACTTCAATATTTGAATATGTATATAGTTTTGTGTGTTAGTATTAAATTAATAGGTTTTAGGGGGTATTTTTTGAGGGCTTTCAATAAAACAAAAAGTTTTGTAAGATGTGGCATAGGCTCAAGTGGATATAACCTAAAACAACTATATAAAAGTTCAACCTGCCAAACAGTGTATGCATGTAACACAAAACCTGGAACTAGACATTTAACAAAAAGGTGTTATATATAAAAGGTGGTAATAATAACTTTTTAATACAACAATGCTTTTTTTAATGACTTTAAATGTCAATGGTCTCACAGATAAATACAAAAAAGAAAGAACAGTGAACTATATTAAATAATGTAGAGTGCAAATAGCTATGTTACAGGGGACACGTGAAAAGGATTGAATGTGTAAATTTGATAAAAAAAGGTTTTCAGGGTGGTTATTCAGCTGAATATCTGGAACAAAGGAAAAGAGGAGTGCTTAAGTTAATTGTAAGAGAAGCTCCAATAGTGATGATGAAGATAAAAAAGATAATAATAATAGCATATTTGTACTGCTAAGGGTCTACTGGCAAGGGAGGAAGATTACACTGGCATGGAGCTTATGAACATTTTGGGAGAATTAACCAGTTTTCAGCAAGGAATATTAGTTATAGGTGGGGACTGGAATGTGACTTGCAACAGTGAAGATGAGTCTGGAGGGCCCAGAAGGGAAAGTATAACAAAGGAGGGTATATATTTGAAGACATTTATGAAAATATTTGGCATGGAAGATGTAAATTCAGTAATAAGACTTCAGAATGAATTTACATAATACTCTCCAAGATATAAAAACTGGGCTAGGATAGACAGAATTTGCATTTCACAGGAATGTGTGCATTTAACTGAAGGTCTTGATACACATCCAATAACTATTTCAGATCATGCGCCAATAAAAACGAAAATAAAAATACAGGGTAATGAAATAAAAATGAGACACTGGTGCTTTCCCACCTATATGTTGAAAAGAGAGGAATTTAAGGAATGGGTAGTGGAGATTATTCAGGAGCTATTACAGAGGATAGAAATTACTTCTGAAAATATAGCTAGGGAGTGAGATACAATTAAGCAGGAGTTTAAAAATAGGGTGGAAATAAAATAAATGGCGCTATGGTTATGAGCAAGAATTATTTAGAGGGACTGACAAATGTTGAAATATTGCAGAAGAGGGGGAATCTCACAGAACAAAGAGAGGATCAAATGCAGACTGCTAAGCAGAAAATAGGGGATTATCTTGATAATATACACAAGTTTAAAAGGACTGCTGTAAAGCAAATTTTTTTGTTAATAACACTAGAGTACAAAATCTTTTCACAATGACTCAGGCAACAGAAAGTAGAAAGGGTTGTCACTAAACTTAGGGACCCTATAACAAGGAAGGTAACAAGAGATCCTATAGAGGTATTAGAAATATTTTTGAAATTCTATGAAAATTTGTATAAAGCAGAGAAATATGGAAATCAAGAAAAGATACAAATGAAAATGTTTCTTGGAAGAATTAAATAAGTTAAGGTTAGCGGTAGATGAGGCTCAGTTACTAATGGTTAGGATAAGAGGAAATGAGATAAAAACTGTGAAGTATAACCAATCTACAGTAATTTCCCCAAGAATCGTTGGTATGCCTGTGGAAGTCTGGAAGCTAGGAGGGGAAGAAATGATAACAATCTGGAAGGTTTTGTTTAACAGTATTTTAAGAAGAGGAGAAGTACCAACATCCTGGAAGAAAGCAGTGGTAGCTGTAATACCAAAAGAGGATAATGGTCCACCAGATCCAGCTTCATACAGGCCCATTTCAATACTAAACCATGGTTATAAAGTGTCCATGCCTATAATGGCTAAAAGAATGGCAAAAGTAATGTCAAAATTGATAGATAAAGATTAGTCTGGTTTTGTGGAGGAGAGGCAAGCATTTGACAACATTAACAGAACACTGATGATCCAGACGGAAGCAGAATGTAAGAAAATATAATTGTTGTTGTTGGGTCTTGATGCAGAGAAAGCATTTGACAGAGTAAGCTGGGACTTTATGAGCAGGGCAATGGAAGCATTTGCATTTCCTGAAAAAATTATAAGGTTGATTAGAATGACATATGAGGGATTGGAGGCAAAAATTAAAGTTGGTGGGGTCCTCTCTGATAATTTCTGCTTGAGTAGTAGAACGAAGCAGGAGTGCCCTCTTTCCCCTTTGTTATTTGCATTATATTTAGAACCATTAGCAAAGAAAATAAGAGACTCAGAAATTCAAGGATATAATTGGTATGGTAGTCAAGAAAAGCTGGGTCTATTTGTAGCTGATATTATTTTATACCTGACAAAACCAGAAAGAGACATTGCAGTGTTGTGGTATATTTTGAGACAGTTTCAAATCTTTTCAGGATACAGAATTAATGAAGGTAAAACAAAGGCAATAACAGTAAATTGTGTACCCACATATGAATTGGTTCTGCAATATCCATATTTATGAGGACATGATAACATTAATTATTTAGGAGTATGGATTAAAAGCAATTCTGGTGTAGCAGGTAAAGATATGTGGGAAGAGACTAAACAAAACATAACACAAAAACTGAGAAAATGGAAGCTTTGTTATATGGATATGGATAGTAATATACAAGTACTTAAAATGTTTTTAGTCCCATTAGTCTTATACACAGGTCAGCCATATTTTTATAAACCAGAGAAGTTGTGGATAGCAGTTAATAAACAGCTGAAAGACTTTATCTGGGAGGGGAAGACAGAAAGATTCAAGTGGAATAAGCTGTTTCTTCCAGTAGAAGAGGGCTGATTGGGATTACCCGATTTGAAGGGGTATTTCAGAGCTGCACAGTTAAGGCTCCTATACATAGCACAAGCAGAAAACTATAATTCAAAGTGGAAAGGGGTGATGATGAAATGGGTCTATTTTTGGCCATTAAACGAAATGGTCATCAAACAGATTTTATGTGAACAATAAGCATTGAAAGGCACTGTTCTCATTCTGGCATATCATCACCAAATAAATAAATAAATGACAGAAGTGTCATAGTTGGCCAGCAGCAGAGAAATAGCTCACTAAATGTTTGCTGTGATTCTGTAGTTATAAAATAAAACAGTGTATTAAAATAGTATTCCATGCACAGTGGATCCTTCTTATGTAGGGGGCTATGGCCCCCACACCCCCATAATTTTATATATATATATATATATATATATATATATACATACATACATATATACCATCTCAGAGATCACACTGCTTCCTCACTGTAGTGCAATCTCAGAGTTGGCATATATAATTAGCAGGGGTACAAAAGAAGGGTCTGGTGTGCGCCGAATACTATTTTAATAAACTATATTATTTTATAAGGAACCATGGCAAAAGTATACCGAGCTATTTTCCTGCTGCTGGCCAGCTATGACACTTCATTTATGTATTTATTTATTTTTTTACGATGATATGCCTGTACAAGAACACTGCCATTCAATGCTTAGTGTTCGAAGATTAGCTGTTCAATTACTGTTCTCTTCGATCACTGAACATAGACCCGATGAAACAGGGGGAAGCTCAAGAAACAAGGAGAGACTGGGATTTTGGATGCAGGCCTTTAAGGAGAATAATAATAATCATACAGAATATTATATCTATAAAGTAGCAGAAAGTATCCTAAGAACTAAGCCAACATGGGAATGGAAAAAGGAGATTCTGCCAATAGGGATGACTGCAATTAGGGATACAGACAATCGGCTAGAGGGGGCTGGAAGTTATTTGAGAAAGCTGGCAAAGGAACCAAGGTTTTGGCAGCAAATAACTAGAGAGGGAAAGAAGATAGAATGGGAAGACACTAAGAATTTATTTGGACTGCATGTTAGAGATCGCTTTCCCTATCAAGGATAGATATCACAGTATAGGCAAAGAAAAAGAAATGGGGGTTCCTAAAAGAAAGACCAGCACTGATAGAGCTTTTAGTAGGATCTAGACCAGAAGCTGCCATTAAAAAAGGAATAATTAGTAGAGGATACAAAATATTGCATGATAACTTTAAGAATCAATCAATGGAGGTTAGAAAGGATTGGGAGGAGAGACTGCATAAGCAATTCACAAAGAAACAATGGGAGAATATATTTATGTCTCCCAAATATGCAACAAAATCTAGAACATTTAGGATTTTTGCTTGGAAATGTTTACACAGATACTTTTACACCCCAAGCAGACTCCAGAGAATTTTTCCTAAGGTAGACAGCAAATGTTGGAGGTGACAGGTAAGAAACAGGTAATTGGGAACATATTTTCTGGGAATGTGGTGAGTTGGCAGACTTTAAGGATTCCCTGCAAGATGCACTGTGGGAGATGCTGGGTACGCAGATTGGTGTAACAAGGGAGATGATTTTTCTGAGCTATTATATAGAATCAGAATTGCCTAGACATGGTAAGACCTTGTTGGGTCTAATTATGTTGGCTACCAAAAAAGCAATTTCTAGAAAACGGAAATCAAAATCTATACCAACTATACTAGAAGTAGTGAATATAGTAACAGAGATAAATAATCTCTGTAATACAATTTATCCAAAGCTTTTAACACTGTCTCCCACAATCTGCTTCTATCAAAACTTACAAAATGTAATCTCTCACAATCCACTATACTCTGGTTCACTAACTACCTCTCTGATAGACTCCAGTCTGTCAAATGGCTATCAGCCTTCTCTCCCTTCATTCCTATTCAAACTGATGTACCCCAAGGTTCTATCCTAGGGTCCCTCCTCTTTAACATCTTTACAAATAAGTGAATCTTGGACTGGTTCCTGCTTTGGCTTTACAGTTTATTCAACATTTTTGTGGTTTTGCATCTTTACAAATGATCTTCACACTTCTTGCCCTCACTCCTCACTTATCCAGTATGCAGATGACTCTCCTATTATATCCTGCTCTGATAATCTTCCACACCTTTAGTCCCTTACCCAAAATGCACTCCTGTCTGTCGAAAAATGGCTAACCAGCAACAAACTCCTACTTAATCCTAAGAAAACAAAACTTCTTCTCTTCCTCACAAAATCTCTACAAAACTGCAAAACACCATCTCTATTTCATCTCTTAACAAAACTACATTCTCAGCCGAACCTCATACTAAACTCCTTGGTGTGGTTATCGATGGCCAACTTAAGTTTGATGTCCATATTTTACAGCCCATCAAAAACCACACCAAAAACTTGGCCTATTATACAGGAATAAAAAAATACCTGACTAAAGACACAAAATGTACTCTGGCACAAACGTACCTACTGCCTACTTTCTTTTACCCTGCACCCATAGTCACTAATCTACCATCCAACCTCAGGGCCAAACTCGAATCCACCTACAATAAAATTGCCAGATTTGCAGCAAATCTTCCTTACCACACTCATCACTGCACTGCCCTAGAAAACCTTCTGTGGCCAGAAGTTCAAAACCAACTCTTACTTCCTCAACTCTACCTCATTTACTCTATACTAGCTAATCCCTTCCTCTGCCCTGCCCTCTCTACTCTAATCTCTCCCTATACTCCCAAATGCTGTCTCCACAGTGCAGACCAACATCTCCTAGAAGTCTATAAGCCCAAGAAGCAAATAGGTAAAACACTGTGTAGTCGTTCAGTTGCCAGCACCTGGAATAAACTATCACTAATAGTTTCAGTTTCAAAAAAATGCTAAAAGATTACATGTCCATAAAGCGGACTTGCCCCTGCCCTATTCCAGCATGACCTACTCTTCCTTATCTTTCTCCCTCCCTGATCTTTGTTGATACAATGTTACTGTAACTACACTCCTTCTTACTTTCTTATCCTCCTGCTATAGCTACAAATAACCTGTTTTTTCCTTAGTCAAATGTATATAACTGATCTAGTTTACATATTTTAGCTTGTTAGTTTTGCCAGTGGGCTAATTGCACTATTACTCACAGTGTATAAACAACTTTTATATTACCATGTTAATAACTTTGATTGTTGTTGGTCTTTCATGTAAATACCATGTTTCCATTATCAGCTTAACCTTATATTTGTAAATGTTTTATTATATTTCATTATGTCTGGAACTTTTCTCCTTGGGTATCTGCTGAAAAAGGGCTTCTTGCCCAGTCAGACTAACCCAGTTAACAAATGTCAAATAAATAAATAAAATAAATAAAATAACTAGAACTGAGATCATTAGAAAAGGGTAGGAGCAAACTACATAGGAAAAAAAATGTGAATTGTGGGAACAATACATACAGGGGAGGAATGAAGTTTAAAAGAAAGTGAGACTTAAATGATCTATGTAATGTTTGACTGAAAATGATTATAAGTGATGTATAATGTTTGCAACTGGGAGTGTGTCGGTATGGTTTGTGATATAAAATGCTTGCAACTAGGATCATGTTGGTGTGGTTTGTTTTCATTTATATAAATGTATGACTGCCTATGTCCTAAGTGATGGTTTAATAAAGATGTTTCTTGTTTAAAAAAGGGGAGGAATTAAATCATTTATGTAATGTTGCTTAGGTTATATGAAATATATCAATATATGTGAAGTATTATACTTCAATGTTTGTAAACGTGAACTTGTTAATACAGTTGAATTGCTTTTATATAAATGTAAATTTGCCTGTGTCACAAGTGGTAATTCAATAAACGTGTTTAAAGAAGGCTTCTGTTATGGCAGTTAAGTATATGTGGGAAGAGAATAAACAAAAAAATAACAGTAAATTTGAGAACCACGTCGAGGAGAAAGAGTGCAAGAGCAGTTACTAATAAACCAAAAGCAAGCACTCGGACAGCTGTTTACGCCCTATAACTTTATTCACAAAGCACAGCAAACCAGTGATTAAAACAAACTCGTTACTTCACAAGTACTATCACCATCTGCAAATGAACTGTACCCACCTATTAACCCATTTAGTATCTCTGATTCATTCCTTTGTTGATCCACCCCCCTCCCATTGCCCTGGTAATAATCCACATTCCCTTTGTTTTTCAATCTTTCGGACCTTCGGAGGGGGGGGGTATACTAAAGGGTCATTAATGTCCCCTGGTCCTTCCACACTTTCATTAAACACCTATTCATTAACATTGTTAGTATTGTGCCTAACCTCCACTCTCATTTGGTGGTCCAACCCTACCTGTTTTATAAAATACCCTTTCCACTCTAGGGAGGTTGGTAAAACTTCTTGGTTTAGGATAGTGGGTTTTCTGTGCATATTCAGTTAAGTCCCTGTCCATTTTTCTTTTTTTCCTATAAACAATATTTT
Source organism: Protopterus annectens (assembly GCF_019279795.1). Taxonomy (NCBI): domain Eukaryota; kingdom Metazoa; phylum Chordata; order Ceratodontiformes; family Protopteridae; genus Protopterus; species Protopterus annectens. The sequence continues at coordinate 1,685,697,361 of NC_056739.1, read as the reverse complement.
TTATCTTCTCATCTATATGTTTCCTTAAATCAAAGTATTTCCTTTTTCCCTCATCCACAGTGAACATTAGGTCATTAATCAAACAACTGTTAACATTATTAATTCTATCATCTAAAACATACATTACTCTTCCATTCTGTTTTATAATGTCTTTCAAAATCCCAAAGCCACAGTTGTCAAAAATATTTAATAGTTCCATATGAAAATCCGAACCTTCCTCCACATTCTTCGGAAATCTATACACTCTCAGGCCTTTTGGCACTATTTTCAAATTAGTACATTCTTTTAAATAAACATTATCAACATTCAACGTTTTAAAAATTTAAACAGTATAAATCACTTAAAAAACACTGAATATCTCGTAATGCAAACTTGCATTCATTAAGAACTGGTCTAAGTATCCTCTCTGCATGTATAGATAGTGGCTCTGTCAGCCACCCCCTACCTGCAACAATGGGTCTAAAGGGTGGTTTGATAAATTCCTGACAATAAGCAACCATACTTCTCAACTGTATAGATTTTTTGCAGAATGTCCAGATTCTTACCTCATATCTTTGGTCCTTTTTTCATAAAATTGTAGTTTTCTGGCAAACTAGTGGTAAATCATTAAAGATTGAAGTTAAAAATAATGACAGACATTTGAGTTTCAGACTTCATACCCTTCAGAAAATTCATGCCAATGCAAAATGTGTTATTCTATCAACTTTCTAATTTTGTAAGAGCAATATTTAAAAACTGTCCCTACTTTTGGGTTGTCCCACTTTTGTTTATGGCTTTGTCCAGATTTCTCACTCTATGAGGTTGACAGGTATGAGCAAACCACTAATGCATTGTGTTTCCAGACAGCAAATTAACATTTAATATTAATAAAAACCAGTAGTATAGAATTACTACAGCTTACTACCTCATGTCCAGACAATGCTGCAGTTAATGTGGTAGTTTGCCAGCCATGCCTTCTTTGATGTCAAGAATGCAGTGATACTGGAGGATTGACACCTGTAGGTATTAGACTACAAAACAGTGAAGATCATTTTTTTTCACAAACATCTTATTCATTGGCAGTTCTAAGAAACAAAATTTTCTACAGCTACCAAATTGACTTTCCCATTACCAAGCTAGCAGGACTCTTTCATAATAATAATAAGGTAAACTATCTCAAAGTGTCTATACAGAGCCTACAGAGTATAGGCAAAGAAAAATGAATAGAGGAATCATGTGTGAAGTAAAGTTCTTAGTTGATTGTAGAACAGAAGCTGCTGTTAAAAAGGGATAATTACTAGGGCAAGTAAGATATTCCACAATAACTATAACAATCAATCAGACGAGGTTAGAAAAGATTTGGAAGAGAGACTGGATAAGCAATTTACAAGGGAACAATGGGAGGACATATGTATGACACAAATCCAGAAGGTTTAGGAATTTTGCTTGGAAGTGTTTGTATACCGCAAGCAGATTTCAAAGAATTCTTCCACAAGTAGATGGGAAATGTTGGAGGTGTAACTAGGAGCCCATATTTTGGAAGTGTAATAAGTTGACAGAGTTTAACAATTCCCTGCAGAATACACTGTCATAAATATTGGGTGAACAAATGGGTGTAACTAAGGAAATTATTCTTTTGAGCTGGGTACGGGATTTGAATTGTCTAGACATAATAAGGGTTTGTTAAGTTTAATTCTGGTGACTCCCAAAAAAGCACTTGCTAGAAAATGAAAATCAAAGTCTAAACCAACTATATTTGAAGTATTTAGTATTGTAAAAGAGACAAAAGAACTAGAAGTAGGGTCTTTGAAAAAGGGAAGCAACAAATTACATAGAAATATATGGAAATTGTGGGAATAATACATGCAGAATAAAGTTCAGGAGGAGAGAGGTTTAAGGGAAGGCAAGAATTGAGCAATTTATGTAATGTTGGACTGATGATGGTTATAAAAAAGAACATATGTGATGCATAATGTATGTAACTGGAAACATGTTAATATGATTTGTTTTATTTTGTATTAATGTATGTTTGCCTGTGTTTTAAGTGATATTTTTTAATAAATGTGTAAATAAGAACCCATTCCCACAGCTACAGGAACCTAAATGTAGGATAACTAGCTTTATTGCCAGCATACCTATCATTCTGTAAGCATTAGAAATCATAGCACAAAGTCAGAAAAAGAAACACTCTTATTTTTCACAAACTACAATCTTCAAATAGTACACTGCATACAGTGAGTGACACAGTCTTTGTATAGGCATAGTGCAATTATTTAATTATGTTTGTAGCCTTAACTAGCTCTTTGTAAGGGAAATCAGTAATCTAAGAGAAGTATAAGTAAAAATAAGAACAAAAAATGTATCACTGCTTAAATCATAACAGTTGAGAGGTATATTTCCATGTACATTTACAATGCACAGTAGTTTTACTTATTTTATGTTTTTAATATACCTACTGATAATATTAAAATGAAAATCAACATTATGGGTAAAAAGTTGGTACAAATGAAATGTGCAAAACTTGATAATATGTATTTAGAAAAGTGTATGAATGAACATATTGTGCCAAAGGGATTACGTTTTTTTAAGCTGCCACTGGGGATTGACTATAATAGTACTGTTATGCAGGATTTTAACCAATTATTTGATTTGTTTGGAAACAAGTATATGCTATTATTGATGAAATATAACAATGAAAAAATAGCTAAATTAGTTAATGATTTAGAAATATTAAATGAAGAAATTATTAATGACCATGAATTTGAAGTATGGAAAGATTTGTATGTCAAACAGTTTCAGACAGCCAGTAATAGGGTAAAAAGTGTATACAATAGGAAGATACATAAAATAGAGAGAGATGTTGAACAATATCGAATAGGTAGGGTTTATATATGGCCACATTGCAGGGAAGGCATGAGTACAATACACAATGAACAAAGTTCTGGGAAATTTAAACAAAACCGAAGGGACAACAACACAAATTTTCAAGGGGGCAGATATTTCTCGGCACCAAAACCGAGTCAAAAAAGATATTGATAGTTAATGACAGAGTTAGCTCCAGGAATGAAGTGAACCATGATATTGATACTGTTAGTAGGAATAGTACTAATAGTAATAACAATAAAAATGCCAACTATGAAACAGTGAATGACTACGAAAAATTAGGTTGTCCAAAGATTACCAATAGTAATGGTTTTAAGGTATATAATTATACAAATGTTGAAATAACTGAAGAACTATTAACATTATTCAGAAAAGGAATGAAATTTATCCCAACGGTGAGTTTTAACCTTTATGATACTATTAAGGAAATAAAATTATATTGTCGTAGATTGAATTTGGCTATATTTTTTAAGGACAACGATGAAGGTAATATAGAACATGAAAGGAAACTGGTAAAGAAAAGTACTTATATACCACCCCAAAACCCACATGTTATGATGTATGAGAAAGCAGTATGTAGGGAAATATATACCACATATAAAATGAATAAGTATAATGCAACAACTATAAAGAATAACATTGATAACCTAACTGTGAACGAAAGGAAACTGTTACAGGATATTATTTCAAATAAAGATATCCGGATTATGAAACCGGATAAGGGGGGGGGGAATAGTAATAAGTTATCAAAGTGATTACCTGAACAAGATTCATGAGTTACTATTTGAATCAGGTAATTATGAGGCAGTTTCACTTAATCAAGTAAATATTGGCTACAAGCGGATAGAATTAATATTAGAAGAGTATCTTCTTGACAATAGAATTAGTGAGGAACAGTACAATTATTTAAGGAATGAATATCCTATTATGGCCCACATAATAGGTATACCCAAAATACACAAGAACCTTACAGATCCCCCATATAGACCGATTATATCGGGTTCAAAATCAAAGACTTATAATATGGGAGTTATGGTGGATCAATTGACAAAACATGTATACAACAACGTACCACATTTGGTAAAAGACTCCTGGCATTTTTTAAGAAAAATAAATAAGGATGTATGGAGTAAGGAAATCACTTTCATCACGGTGGATGTAAAGGACTTGTTTTCGTGTATACCGAAAGATACAGGTTTAGACTACTTTTGTAACAGCCTAAGGAAGTTTTCAGTACTTACATGGGATAGAATTCAACTTTTAATGAGTATGATGGAACTCATCCTAGACCATAACTATATAGAACATCAAGGAGAAAAATTCAGACAAACTTCTGGTGTAGCTATGGGTGCATCTTGTGCACCCATATATTCTAATATAGTTATGTTGGAATGGGAGGATCAGTTTATTTTCCATAGTGAATATTATAAACATATGTTATTATATACACGATTTTTGGATGACATATTCATTATTTGGAAAGGAGATTCCAAAGACATACCTACCTTTATAGAGTATATCAATAAAACAACAGAATTTTTGAAATTCACCTATACAGTAGAGAAAGGAGGTATTGCCTATTTAGATACATACATCAGTATTAATGATGAAAGATTCACTTCCAGACTATATAGAAAACCGACATTTTCGAATGACTACATCCAGTTCGGAAGTTGTCATCCCCCACACACTTTTAAGAACATAGTGAAGGGTCAATGCGTGAGAGCAGCAAGGATGTCATCGACAAGAGAAATAATGGAGAATGAGTTAGAACTGATTTACAAATTATTTAAAGAAAGAAACTATCCCACAAATATGCTCATTGATGTAGTGGAATTTGTTAAATCCCAATGGGGAGTTAAAGATTACCCATTGTTAGGGAAAAGTGATACAAACACAGTGAACAACAACAGAAAAATGGTGAATAGACGGGTATGTGTCACTATGTTTAATCCACAGACGAATATAGTAAAGGAAATTTTACAAAGACATTGGACTATTTTTACAAATAGTGAAGAAGTAAAAGACATTATAGGCACTTCTCCCAACATAGTACTAAAGACAGGATATAATATAAAAAAGTTATTAGAAAGAGGAGCAAATATATATAATTTAAATTCACACAAGATGAGTGGTACACAAAGATGTGGGGCATGTAAACAGTGCCAATACATTAATGTTGAATATTGTATTAAAATTGACAACATACTGAAAAGTAAATGTAAATCAAAACCAGGTAATTGTAACACCCAAGGAGTGATATATTTAGCATCATGTGTAAAATGTACCGCGTATTATGTTGGTAAAACCGAGAGAAAATTAAGAACCAGGATATATGAACATTATTATAAGATCAAGAAGGGTGATACAAAAAATGTTTTGAGTAAACATGTCTTAGAAAAAGGGAATGACCACATGTTTAAGTTCTTCATTATAGACCAGGTGGAAAGAACAATAGATAGTGGTAATTGGAAGGCCAAATTAGGATGTTTGGAAAGTAGGTGGCAAATATGTCTTGATGCAACCACCTATCCTGGCCTTAATGAATATATTAGTATAAAACCATTTCTAATATTAGGGTATTAATTAGTAATACCTCATACCATACTGTATTGATGGTTAGTAGGTTCAATAGGTATACTAAATTTTATTTTATATATTTTTAATTAGTATAGTCAATATATAATTACCATATTTAATAAGTATTTAATAAATGTCAATATACAAATTGCAATAATAATATAAACTGTACAATGTATTTTTTAGCGATATTAACAACAATTTTGACCGATACATATACATATTAACTATATTTTATATTTATTATATATTAATTATCAATGTATCACTATTTATTATAACTGCTCATTTATTGTAGATATCTATTCAAACATATGTTTTTAGATAGTAGAATCAGAACTGATCTAGATATTAAATTAAATATTCAAAACTGTCCATTATATTAAATTATTTCATCAGAATATTGATAGTGAGTTCATCAGCATTTATTCATATTGATTTTATATATAATTAGTGTTACACACTATAGTCCTCTTATAATACACAAAAATGAACATAGACTGTCGCACCTAGTACTTTTACATTTAGTTCAGAGTTCATTGATTACAAATAAGTATTGGTGTTTAGGTAGCTATTTATAACGAGCCAATACACTCATCAACACTAGCGATTATGCGACATATTTTATTTATTTATTCTGTCAGCGGCACATTGTCAACCAAGATGAAATATAATGTACAATGTATAAGCACATAGTAATAAGAAATAACACAGTAATAACATTTTATTCATGAATTTTATTATTATTATCATTATGTACACATAAAATAAAGTTTTTAAAGTTTTAAATGTATTAACGAATTAATATAATTTTGGCGCCAAAGGGGCGTATTTAAATGTGTAACGGAAGTGGAAAAAAATGGTTCTGAGGAAGTCTGTGAGAAACAGATGAAAGCGCTTAACCCTCTGTTGTAATTGTGACTGTATCTTGAGACATTGAGACTGTGTCAAGTATTTCTAAAATGTTATAGAGTGGAAGTTTATAAGGAATAAAACATTTTCAATTTTACATTCTTGTCATCGGAGCTTTTGTGGTGGGGAGCCGTGTTACAAAAGTTATACTACAGCAAGGTTGTGTTCCTGTTCTGGCCGAGCCTCCGTGCTGGGTTCGACTTTCTTATTTCAATTATTTAATTATGTTTGTAGCCTTAACTAGCTCTTTGTAAGGGAAATCAGTAATCTAAGAGAAGTATAAGTAAAAATAAGAACAAAAAATGTATCACTGCTTAAATCATAACAGTTGAGAGGTATATTTCCATGTACATTTACAATGCACAGTAGTTTTACTTATTTATTTAAAAAGTATTCAAAGCAGCACTGTACTGTGCAGTGAGTGGCACAACACTGATCTATTTACTGTAATTACAACTTTCATCTACATATCTAGTGTAAGTAACAATTGCCAAAAAATGTTACTGTTATGGAAATATGGACAAAGAATGTGTGTATATGGAGAGGTGCTCCGACTTTTGCTGCTTAAAACTTTTCAAGTGTATGGAGTTCTAGCATTAAAAGTCATTCATTTATGAAGTTAATGTAACCTAGTCTTAGTGTGTGTGCATGCCTGTCAGCAAAACAAGCCATGCTTTCAATCATTATAACCATTCCTAACATTACGAAAGAACTTGGCAAGAGTGTGCACTGTTCTGGTATATAAATGTTGTTTACATCGATCATAGTATAAGTGACAGCTATGTCTGTTAAGGCCTGTTTTATTCATTCTGACAATATTATGGAGTACTTGCTCCTGGGTACAAGCCCACATGAGAGTTTTGTCTTTTAAAGAAATGCAGATGAACAGCACTACTATGGATTAGCAAAAAGCATCTAAATGAGCAGCTATCCTTTTCTCTTGCCATATTTACTCATTTTAATCTCAATACACTTTGCATGGGGAGGTGGACTTTGACTATAAATAACAGAAACATATATTCATTCACGTAACCAAGAAATCAATGATCATTTTTAATGTGAATGTTGAAGAGAGATTTGTTACAACTAACTTCTAGTGATGCAGGTGGTTTTCAATGCTAGCAACAGTCATTATTTTAAAAACTCTTATCATAGGTTGTAGGGTACCAGTTTGCAAGAGTATATCTCTCAGATGAACCTCATTATGAGGAGCATTCCTCATTCTGAATATTAAAAACTCAACATTCCACACTGAAAATGGTCTGTCACATATCCAGTGTTATAATTTTAAAGAAATATCCATGTAAATAATACTCAATCATACCAATTCGTAGGCAGAACTTTTTAAAGTATGAATTAGCAGTTTTTAACCACACTGAAAGCTTGCAAGTTAAAATTGTTAGTAAATGCTCCACATTACAAGAGACGGTGTTCCTCATTTTGGAGACAGAAGGCTGACATCTATATATGAGAGTAATCTTTAGGATGTACAATAGCAAACTCCATCCAATCTGTCCATACCACGTCTAATGGAGCCTTCAATGTATTGTAAATCCACCTACTCTAACTACAACTGTGACAGTATATCTAAACCACAGCGCTCAACTGTTATGATTTAGCTATATTGTTATGATTTTTGCCCCTGGATTAAATCTTGCTCCTCCTAGATTTACTCATTTCCTTCATGAAATTAGACTTATTTAAGGTTATATATGCTGACACATAAATAAACCAAATCTGAACAGATATTCTTTATTACTAAGTATATATTGTTTAGTATCAGAACATCTATCCTAAATAATAAGAAAGTGCTCCTCTTTCTAAACCTCTGCTATGAATTTTAAAAGCCAAAGCTGTGATTTTTAATGCTCACTAGGTGTTAAATCATATTAACAGAAGAGGAGTATTTCCTGATAAAGAAGCATTCTACATGTAAACATTTAAAAATGGAGCAAGAAACAAGTAGCACCAGAATGGGTGTTAGGAAAACAAACATGAGATACAAGCAAATGTTATGCAAATATTTCACATTTTTTGGGGATGTGAAGCAATTGAAAATTTCAAAAAAGTGTTAAATTTCGTGGAGATCCATGTTTTAATTGTTTATTTTTATAGATTGATTGATTGATTCACATTTGATTACTGGGAAAGTCCAACTGAGTAGAAGCCCATTTTCAGTGGAAGCCAGGGGAGAAAAGCTGCAAATTATTTCAAAACATTTTAAGAACAATAATTTTACGATCTTCAAAAATAAAACAAAACTTTTGCAGTTTAAATAATTACAACAAATCAGACATAATATAAAAATATTGGTTAAGAATCGATGTAAGGTATATGACAATCATTTAATATTTAGAGAAATTTTAGACAGTTTGTAGAGAAATTAAAGGTAAGTTAATCTAATCAAATATGAATTGTAATATGAAGTGAGGAAAAAAAAAACAGGCTTATGGTATATTTAGAGAGAAAGTCAGGGAACAGAATTAGCAGTAAGGAAGTAAGCGAAAAAAGGGAGAGTAATGAGGTATAAGGAATTAAAAGGTATCTGTTCACATTTATGGATATAGTTTATCCCGGTTTTGAGTAAGAACAGATCCAGAGTCTAGTTAGGAAGTATTTCAGAGTAGTTTTGAAAGATGAGAGGGAGGATATAGACTTGATGGATACAGGTAAGGAGTTTCAGCAGCCCTTAGCAGCCTTGTACGAGTACAGACAATGGCCAGTAGAGTTGCTAGAATTGTAGACAGACAGGAGTTTTTGATCAATGGATTGCAATAACTGACTTAATTATTGGGGGTTCATAGTTTTTATAGGCTCATGCTTTCTTACTAGGTACTAGGCTATTGACTCTGAAAGATCTTTAGAAGCCTAGCCATGCATTTTCATGAAGTTATTTAGCTCTTGTCATTTAAATATGAATAACCCAGAGCAGTCAGAGCATTTACATTTTACCCCTTTCCATAAGGGACAACAGTGCTACTCCATGAATGAATTTGTGTTTCCTCATCCATTTGTTCAGACAAAGTTTGAACTTTGTTTTATGTGGACAGTAAGACAATTCCAAAAAAAGGAATTCTCTGTGATACATATCTACCCCTCAAACATGTTTTATTTATGCTGCAAAAGAGATTAAAACCTCTTGAGCAGGTGTTTATTCCTCCATTAAGCTTCAGCATGTGTAGCAGGTCAGAGAAGATAGGATTTGTTGAGGTTCTATGTAGGCAGAGGTCACACTCAATAATCTGTATGATACAGAGAACAGGGGCAAGCCTTTGAGGTGAATCAGTGTAGCTCTTATGATTTAGACCCTTGATTTTCTTGGTGAGAAAACACTGTGGGCATTTAAGTTATGTCAAGTATTTCGACAGGTACATGCCAAAAGGGGCATTATACTCAATAATTTGTCTAATAAATACTGAATACTGAATAGAGTGGAATGATCATATCCCTAGACCCAGATGCCATACCCCAACTAATAAGGTATGCAATACAAAAATACGTTCTTACAACAGTGGATACAAGGAGGGACTTCCAAGATGTCTGCACATCGAGTAACACCTAATTCTAGCAGAGAAAGCCAGTGGACCTAGATTTCTGGGTAAATTTCAGTAACTGTCTAGTAAGTGCACTGCCTGGTTGCCAGGAAAAAAGAAATACATAGAACCTGAAGAAAAATCAGCTCAAAATGTGACAGAAAAACACTGACTACAAAAAAATACTGCAGTTGTTCAGCAGAAAGCAGTGCAAGCTTCAGACATGACTTTCAGTAACCTAGAGAAAAGTATAAAGCAACTGCACACAGACCTGACTAAAATAAATGAAACACTGATGGAGTTTATCTATTCAAACAATGAAAGGCTGGAAAAAAATGGAAGAAGCTTTAAACAGATATTCCGATAAGGTGATAAAACTACAAAACTCAGAGGTCAAAATGAAGAAAAGGCTGGCTGAATATGAGACTGCATGAGAAGAGAAGTTTCAAAAAATAATACAATTAGAGGGCACAGCACTTAGGGAAAACGTGAGATTTTCTGTGTACCACAGAAGCTGGAAAGAATACACTGCATTAATTTTATGAAAGCACAGTTAGGCAACTGGAGTGGTATTCCACAAAAGGACTTGTTAATTGAAAGGCCACATTGTCTGTATACTCCAAACCTGCCTATAAGAAAACAACCTAGACCTTTAATAGTAAAGATGCAATCTTACCAGCAGAAGGAGTTAATTATGACAAAAGTGTGGCAAAAAGGCAAAGTGCTAAAAATAAGAGACAGCAGAGTGTTTGTGGAGAATGACTGCTCATTTTATACCAGGCAGAAAAGGAGTACATTTATTCCATTATTCAGGGAATGTCGAGAAGCAGGCATGAGATTCAAACTGCTGTACCCAGCTATCTTCAAAATATTTTTTTCCTGGAAGAATAAAATTATTTTTGATGAAGTACATGCTAAGGAAGAAATGCAAATGTTTATCCAACAAAAAGTAAGCTGTGAAACAAAAGGAGATTCTGCTTATTGTTCTTCTGGTAATAAAGACCACAGAGAGAATGTACTCACGTAACCTTTTCCAGCGTTTCAATGGAAAATACTTGACAGAGGGAAAAAAAGCACAAGAGTCAACTACAAGAATTGAGAGGACGTTTGAAATGAAGCAGAGACAGGTACTGGGAGATGGAGATGAACAGGAATAGAACAAGAAAATCTGGAAATACTGGACTTTCTTGGACTTTGTTAAACTTGTAAGGGACTCTAAAGCATATGCCCTACTTCATGTCATTAATATTTGGAGAATAAAATCAGTAATTTGGAAATTGACAAATGTGGGATTATAAAACAATAATTACATTTATGAAACATGACAGAACAAGAAAATCTGGAAGTATTGGACTTGTTTGGACTTTGTTAAACTTGTAGGGGACTCTGAAGCATATGCCCTACTTCATGTCATTAATGTTTGGGAAAATACTCAGGAGAAGGGAAGAGGATGAAGAAAGTTAACTGTAAGTAGAACATTTTTTCTTTTTTAATACTGCATGATTTTCTTTGCATGTTCTAATGTAAAGTTTTTTCAGTTATTACTAATGTAAATAGGTGCTCCTGTTTTTTCTCCCCTCTTCTCTATTTCTCCTTGTTCAGTTTTTAAGAAATGTAAGCACTGCAATGTAAAACAAAATTTGCTTAAAAGAGCATGAAAAAAGAAAAAAATAATGTGCTTTTTCTCAGTCTTGCATAGGGAAATGACTGAGTTACGGCCATTAGCTTAATTTAGTAACATGTTTTAAGAGAAAACAAGTAAATTAAAAAGAATATTGAATATTTTAAGGCTTTTTTTCTAGTAAACAAAGATATGCTTGGCAGTTTTATGTCTAGTTCTTATGTCTGTTGCAGAAAATCTAATAAAGAGAAATGGCTTGGAGAAAATGTTTCCTGAAAGCATTCAAGTGTTTTCCCAACTGAGAGAGCTATAAAGATAAGACACAGCCAGACAGCACTTAATAGAACCACAGACTATACCATGTGTCTTAGCATGGATAACTTTTATTTTAGGTTATCTCAAGTCTATGTCTGTGGCTGTCAGTTTGGAATATTTGTTCCTATTAAGAGGGTAAAACTTTAATATTTGAAGATATACATAGTTTTGTGTGTTGTTATTAAGTTAATAGGTTTTCGGTGGTATTGGGGCGTGTGTTTGAATTTTTGAAGGTTTTTAGTAAAAGAAAAAGTTTTGTAAGATGTGACATGGGCCCAAATGGAGATGACAAGAAACAACTGTATAAGAGATTAACCTGACAAACAGTACATGCATGTAACACAACAGCCGAAACTAGACATTTAACACAAAAGCTGTTGTACATAAAAGGTGGGAATAATCATTTTTTTTAAAATATGATGCTTTCTGTAATGTAACACCACCAAACCAGGAACCAAACAAAACACTGATTGTTCTAAAGTAGCAGCAATACACACTGCAGCAAAATCACAAACAAGTCTGACCATAAAAATCCAAAAGTTTATTAAACCCAACGAAGCCACAACAGTTAACCGCTTTTGCACTGAAAAGATGGGATTTCTTCAAAACTAGGCAATGTTAACACCAACACCATTAAAATGGTACCCAGCGATATGCAGTAATACAAATAAACCAGTCACAAAAAGGTTTGAATTTAAAGAGACAAACCCTCTTGATGCAAGCAATAATCACAACAACCCTAAGATAGTAAGCTGCATATTTTGCTAAACCAATTTAAATTAGCCTAAATTGTTAAAAAACACGCATAAATCTAAAAAGGTTAGTCTTTAATTTCACAAAATGTTTTTGTTCTTCATAAATCTAAATATTGTATAATTTAAATTTTAAAACACTTGAAATTAAGATTGTCTCATTCAACTCAGGTTGGTTATATTCATTTAATCTAACTTGCCGTTTTAACTCAGCCAGTTTGATTAAGTCTATCCATGCCCCCCCTCCCTTGGATCTTTATTTATTTTATCTAACATGAAAAATAAAAAAATAATTTATCCAGTGCCTTTTTGGTACGTTTTTATTGTCAAACTTCTTTGTGACTTTGCTGCAGTGTGTGTTGCAGCGACTGTATAACAATCGGCTTTCTATAATGTCTTTACATGGTAATGGTCTCAGATAAATACAAAAAAGAAAGCGCAGTGAACTATATAAAAAAGGACAGTACAAATAGCTATGCTACAGGAGGTACACTTGGAAAGAACTGAACATGTGAATTTGATAAAGAAAGGTTTTCAGGATGGTTATTCAGTGGAATACCTGGGGCAAAGGAAGAGAGGATTACTTATATCAATTGCAGAAGGATCTCTAATAGTGGTATAAGAGGATAAAAAGACAATAATGGTAGATGTGTAGTACTAAGAGGCTACTGTCAAGGGAGGAGTATTACACTGGCATGTATTTATAGTCCACCAAAAACTGCTATAATGGAGCTTAAGAAAATTCTGGGAGAAATAATCAGCTTTCAGCAAGGAATATTACTTATAGGTGGGGGCTTGAATTTGATTTGCAACAGTGAAGATGTGTCTGGGAGGCCCAGAAGGAAAAATATAACAAAGGAAGTTTTTTAAAGAAATTTACGAAAATATTTGCCATTGAACATGTGAATTCAGTGTTAGGAGTTTGGAGTGAATTTACATATTATTCCCCAAGATACAAAAACTGGGCTAGGGTAAACAGAATGTACATTTCACAGGAACATGTGTATTTAATTGAAGGTCTTGATATGCACCCCATAACTATTTCAGATCATGTGCCAAATAATAACTAAAATAAAAACACAGGGCACCGAAATAAAAATGAGACACTGGCACTTTCCCACCTCTCTGTTGAAAAGAGAGGAATTTAAGGAATGGGTAGTGGAAATTATTCAGGATCTATTACAGAAGATAGACATTTCTTCTGAAAATATAGCTAGGGAGTGCGATACAATTAAAGTGGATTTTAAAAATAGAGTGGAAATAAAAGAAAGGGAGATAAGGTTAAGAAGTAACAAGAATTATTTAGAGGAACTGACAAATGTTAAAGTATTCCAAAATAGGGGGAATCTCACAGAACAAGAAGAAGAGCAACTGCAGAATGCTAAACAGAAAATAAGGGATCACCTCAACAATATGCATGAGTTTAGAAAGGCTGCTATTAAGCAACTGTTTTTTTTTTATAATAACTCTAGAGCAAAATTTTTTTCAGCACAATGACATGCAACAGAAAATAGAAAGGGTTATCAGCAAGCTTAGGGAGCCTATAACAAGGAAGATAGCAAGGGATAAGTATTAGAAATATTTTGGAAATTGTATGAAAGTCTGTAAAAATAAGAGAAATGTGGAAATCAAGAAAGGTACAAATGGAAATGTTTATGAAATAATTAAATATGCCAAGATTAGAGGTAGAAGAGGCTTAATTACTAACAGTTAGGCTAGGAGGAGAAGAGATAAAAAATGGTGATGTATAGCCAATCTACAGGAAAGTCCCCAGGAAGAGATGATATTCCTGTGGAAGTTTGGAAGCTAGGAGAGAAACACTGATAAAGACCTGGAAGGTTTTGTTTAACAGTATTTTAAGAGGAGGAGGAGAAGTACCAACATCCTGGAAGAAAGCGGTAGTATCTGTAATAACCAAAGAGGGTAAGGATCCATCAGATCCAGATTCATACAGGCCCATTTCAATACTAAACATGATAATAAAGTGTCTATGTCTATAATGGCTAAAAGAATGGCAAATGTGATGCCACAACTGATAGATATGCATCACTCTGGTTTTGTGGAGGGGAGGCAAACATGAGACAACATTAATAGAACACCGATGACCCAGAGGAAAGCAACATGTAAAAAAATACCACTGTTGTTAGTAGGTCTTAATGCAGAGAAAGAGTAAACTGGGACTTTACGAGCACAGCAATGGAAGCATTTGCATTCCCCTGATAAAATTATAAGGTTGATTATGAGGATATATGAGGGATCAGAGGCAAAAATTAAAGTGGGTGGGGTCCTCTCTGATAATTTCAGCTTGAGCAGAGGAACCAGGCAGGGGTATCCTCTCTCCCCTTTGTTATTTGCATTATAATTAGAACCATTGGCAAAGAAAATAAGGGACTCAGAAATACAAGGATATAATTGGTATGGTAGTCAAGAAAAGCTGGCTCTATTTGTAGATGATACTATTTTATATCTGATAAAAACAGAAATGGACATTACAGTGTTGTGGAACACATTGAGGCAGTTTCTTATTGGGATACAAAATTAATAAAGTTAAAACAAATGCAATAAGGTAAATTATGTACCCACACACGAAATGGTTCAGCAATATGCATATTTATGGGGACATGATAAAATGAAGTATTTAGGAGTATGGATTAAAACTGATTCTGATGTGGCAGCTAAGGATATGTGAGAAGAGACTAAACAAAAGTTAATCAAAAACCGAGAAAGTGGAATGTCTGTTACATGGATATTGATAGTAAGATGGAAGTTAAAGTGTTTTCATCCCTTTAGTCTTATACACAGGTCAGGCATATTTTTATCAATGAGAGGAGAATTTGTGGATTGCAATTAATAAAGATCTGAAGGATTTTATCTGGAAGGGAGAGACAGCAACAGTCAAGTAGGATAAGCTTATTCTTCCAATAGAACAAGGCAGATTGGGATTTCCAGATTTGAAGGGGTATTTTAGAGCAACACAGTTAAGGCTCCTATACATAGCACAAGCAGAAAACTACAATTCAAAATTGAATGGGATGATAATGAAACAGGGGGCTAAGCTCAGGAAACAAGGAGAGATTGGGATTTTGGATGCAGAAATTTAAGAAGAATAACAATAATCACACAGAATATTATAGTCATAAAGTAGAAGAAAGTATTCTAAGAACTAAGCTAACACAGGAATGGAGAAAGGAGATTTTGCCAATAGGGATGATTGCAATTAAGGTCACAGACAATAGACAAGAGGGGGGCTGGAATTTATTGGAGAAAATTGTCAAAGGAACCAAGATTTTGGGAGCAAATAACTGGAGAGGGAAAGGTATACAATGGGAAGACACCAAGAACTTATTTGGACTAGAGGTTAGAGATTGCATTCCCTATCAAGGAATGATATCAAAGTATAGGCAAAGAGAAAGAAATAGGGGGGTCCTAAATGAAAGACCAGCACTTGTATAGTTTTTAGTAGAATCTAGAAAGGAAGTTGCCATTTAGAAAGGAATAATTAGTTGAGCAGATAAAATATTGCATGATAACTATAAGAATCAGTCAGAGGAGGTTAGAAAGGATTGGGAAGAGAGAATGTATAAGCA
This sequence comes from Protopterus annectens, assembly GCF_019279795.1. Lineage (NCBI taxonomy): Eukaryota > Metazoa > Chordata > Ceratodontiformes > Protopteridae > Protopterus > Protopterus annectens. The sequence continues at coordinate 1,685,681,199 of NC_056739.1, read as the reverse complement.
ATTCACAAAGAAACAATGGGAGGATATATGTATGTCTCCCAAATATGCAACAAAGTTTAGAAGATTTATATCTTTACTTGGAAGTGTTTACATAAATATTTTTTATACCCCAAGTAGACTCCAAAGAATTTTTCCTCGGGTAGTGAGCAAATGTTGGAGGTGTGATGGAGAAGAAAGAAATAACTGGGACCATATTTTCTGAAAGTGTAATGAGTTGGCAGAATTTAAGTTTTCCTGCAGAGTGCTTTGTTGGAGATACTGGGTGGGCATATTGGTGCAACTAAGCTATGATACAGAATCGGAATTGTCTAGACATAGTAAAGCCTTACTGAGTCTAATTACGATGGCTGCCAAAAAAAGAGATTACTAGGAAATGGAAATCAAAATCTAAACCACCTTTACTAGACGTAGTGAAGATAGTAACAGAGATAAAACAACTGGTATGGGGATCTTTAGAAAAAAGTAATAGAAAATTACATAGGAAAAATGGGAATTGTGGGATCAATACATGCAGAGGAGGAATGAGGTTTAAACGAAGACAGGCTCTGAATGAGCTATGTAATGTTTGACTGACAATGACTTGGTATATTATACATGATGTATAATGTTTGCAGCTACAGTTGTGTCAGCATGGTTTATAATGTATAACATTTGCAATTGAAATTGTATCAGTATGCTTTATTTTCATTTATATAAATGTAAGATTGCCTATTCTATACACGATAAGTTAATAAAAATGTTTCTTGTTAAAAAAAATGGCTACATGATGCACAAAGGACAGTTCAAGGTCTACAATGTTACCAGGTTCCTAACTACTGGATCAATTTTCATGGGTGTGTTGTCAATGTGATAGTTGGCAGGGGATGTCATTCTTGCTGAAAGATAGTATTATACATTTTTTATTTAATTTCAGTGCATGGTTTTGACTCCAGCTATCTGTATGAGAAAGCCCCTTTTGGAGGATTGTGGTGTCCTCTGGAGAGTTAATAATGGCACCCAGTTTACAGTCATCAAAAACCTGGTGAGACATAATCCCTTAACACTGGCTTTGATCTCTGAGAAGTAAATGCCAAAGAGGAGTAGCTCAAGGACAAAGCCCTATGGAACATTGCTGGTAACAGGCATTTTGGAGGAGATGGGAATTGCCCACCCTAATTTCTTCAGTTTTATTTGTGATTCAATGTGTTATCCATTGAGTTACATAAGGGTTGACATTTATATGGGAAGTGTTTATTAATAATACGCAAGTGTGGAATGGTGTATACTGATTTTCCCTCACACATTGTTTAAGTAACCTTCTCAAAGAAGTCAACCAAGCTGAGTATGCAGGATCTGCTCTTGACAAAACCAGATTATTTTGGGTCAAGGGTTTATAGGTTGTCTATATCGTTGTTTATTAACACCATAATGATCTTTTCCATAGCCTTACAGATGAGCTTTGCCAGACTTATGGGTTTACAATTACTGTGTTAGTTGTCTCCCCACTCTTGTGCAGGAGGATTACTGTTGCTGTCCAGTGATTGTCTGGCACGCAGTTTTTAGAAGACTGTTATTGAACAATCTCTGTAGGGGGTTTGACAGGTCCTGCTTCAGGCTAACCAGTAGACATCCTGGTATGGTATTTAGGCCCCAAAGAGCAGTGCTCTTAACCTTGGATAGTGCCTTGAGGTCTTGTTCTTGGGAGATTGGGGGGATGGCATAGATGAGGGTTTGTGATCTGGGAATATTCATGCCCATTTTGTATTTTAAATGGCTTCTTTTAACCTTCTTTTCTTGCCTTATTGTATTTTCTTGGTATGTAATGTATCGCTGCTGTTACAGCATGTAAGGGGGTCTCAGCCCCATGCTAGTTTAAAAATTAACTAGTGAAAAAATGCTGTTGTAAACTTGAAGTGAATGATGGGGTGGCAGCCCTTTCACATGTGGGTAGCCATAATGTACACTTACATTCTTATAATAGTGTTTACCTGCCATGTAATGAGCACACAAGAAATGTAAGGGAGAAGTCTACTGCTCCGTTAACCCCAGTGAGTTGGAAAAATATTTAATTAATTACTTAAAAAATAAAACAAAGAAACTAAAGTTCTTACCAGGAATACTCCTGATGGCACAACATGAAGCACTACTGAATAACAGTAGCTATACTGGCCCTCAGTGTATACTTAAGATAACTCCACAGAGGTTATTGCAACTTTTATAATCTCCTACAGCCAATTCACTATAGACTTTTCCCTTTTAGGCAGAGATGAAGAGCTGGGAAAAGGTTACAGTGGCTTACACATGAACTAGCAAAGGATCAAGGATAGAGTTGAAGTCTGGTCCACTTGGAACTCTATCCCTTGATATAGCAAAAATGTGTGAGATTTGTTAAACTAAAAAGAGAGATAATACAAATTGTTATTAAGGCTGCAAAGGTAACTCTCCTTAAGCATAGTTAGGAGCAGCAGTTTGGTAATCCCATACTATTCTGACAAACTGTTAAATCAGCACAGGCAAACTATTTCACATAGTACACGGTACAATGCCATGTATACTAAACTGCTTAAGTAATCTTAGGCATAAAAGTTCTTTCCCACCTATACTGTCAGATAAGATATTTAATATAGATCCCCTACATCATCAATCCCCCTGCACTAGTCTCTATACTATCTATAATTTCTAATTAAAACCAATAGCTAAAATTCAGTTGAAAACTTGTGTGATGAGCTTTCTTTACCCTGGGGCAGTAACTAAGGAGTCTCCAGTAAGGGAGTGTCACTAAAAGCAGGGACAGAAATACACAATTTCTCCTAAGAGTACACAGGGAACAGGTTCCAAAACCTGGGACTGCACTATATGCTTCACTTCAGGTCCCCACATGAGTCTCCACACTAACCACTACAGAACACTGTGTCACAGTTCTAGGCATCTGACACACTCACTCTTAAATGTCTGATATTCACACATACACACACTCTTGAGAAAGACTGACATAAATTTACCTGCTGTGTTTCTTTGCCCAAATTACTAGATAATGGCTGCCACCAGTCAAATACCACAATGCCCTTGAAAAGGGGTGTTCAATTATAAAATAGATATTGAAACAAATGGTAGTATGTATCCCAAGCAGTAAGGCTTTTCGGAGATGCCCTGGTGTTATCACAATAAGCATAAACACTCTCAAGTTATTAAACATATTAACTAAATAAACAGCCATGAGAGGTAGTAAAACATTTAATAATAAATAAAAAGATTTAAAACATGTAAATACTGAATAACTAATTCCAATAAACATCAGAATTCCACACACAGGAAATATAAAGTTAATTCTGTAGGACAGATCTCACATTGATTTTAGAAAACCTCTATCTAGCTGTAGTTCCCTGACTATCTGAAGATTAACTGTCCCTATCCAATCAATATAGCTCAGCAAGGCAAGATTATACTCTTACATCTGCAAGATAAGATGATAAATTGTGTCCATACTCCAGGCTGTAGTGATTGGAACAACTACTCTCCTGGAAACAACTGAATGATAAACTACTGCTGAGCAGCTCTGGAAACAACTGAATGAAACACTGAACAACTAACTCAGAACCTGCTTTTTATAGCAGATCCTTTTCAAAAGTAACAGGAAGCTACCATGAGAATTCTACTCTCATATCTGACTTTGAAAAGTAAATAAACAGCTGCAGTGAAGATTCTATTCTCCCATCCCTGGCACACAATGATATCACATCTAGGTCAGCCTACTCTGGCATTACATTCATTCAGAATTCTCTTTACAAAGAACATGTACATTTGATCAACCAGAAGAACATTGTTTGACATTCAAACATATTGCATAAATCAGAGTGATAATCAAAAGACATAAACTTATTTACAAAATTATAGTCATGCTGCCATATGTAACACAGGGTAATTTACAATTATTTACAAAACTTCAGCCAGTCATGCTAGCCCAGATAACAATATCCAATATCCTCACAACTTGCTTGGCAATTTACATTATTGTTACATTCCACACTTTCACTACCTTCATTCTAAGCTTAATGTTACTGAAAACCCACAATTAACTTAATTCAGATGTACAAAATAATTTCCTGTTATTTATAATTGATTATGCAAAAACAGACTATTAATACTAACAAAGCAACATTCATTATGCTTGGGACACATAAAAAATAGTTGATACCAATCATTGCTAATTAAGAACCCAGATGACACTCCCATAACTTGTACCATCATCACTCAAAAGTATCTGGGCATTACACTAGACCAGACAGCGACCTTCACCAAACACAGACAACATCAAATTACTAAAGTCCTTGATTAGCTGAAAGTGTTGTACAGAATACTTATCTTTTATCTTTAGAAACTAGACAGGCAGTTGCAACCCATGTACTGCAACCACTCTTTTAATGAGATGTAAAACTGAGGTCCCATCTGCTTGAAATGGTGGAGGCTTGGGTGAATGTAAAATATTCCATGACACTTATCAAAAATAGTAGGGAAGCTTTCCTGATGATATTCACGTCTTTTTATCTTATTTCTCCTTTATTGTCCAGGTTAATTCCACTAGGCTAGTTCCCTAAAAATAGGCTACTAGCCTAGAAGGACTAACCTGTTCAACGAAAGAGAAATAAGATAAAAAAAACTTGAATATACTTTGTCTATTACAGCATTCCATTCTCTACACAATACAGCTACAGCTATGTTATGAACTGCAGAGGATAAGTCACTAACAAGTATACAGCATCACTACTTGTTATCTTGCAGTAAAATTAAGTTGATGCCAGTGGAAGTTGGGGCTAATTTCTTTCTCTGTATCCTCATCTTCAAACTAATGAATGATAGTATTACCATCCACTTAGAAATAAGCTCTTCATTAGAAAGTCTACTTACAAACTGAAAAGGCAGGAGAGCTTTCAGTTGCAAAGACCTCGATTTACCTTAACTCCCACAGAGAAAACATATAGCAAAGTTGCTCCTGGCATGTAGAATACTTTGCCACTACATGGGCAAATTAGTGACAACCTTCCAGTATTCCAGAGACTGCTAAACTCTCCCCTGTAGATAGAGAGAGAGAGAGAGAGAGAGAGAGAGAGAGAAAAGAGATACAAATGCAGCTGTCCCAGGGATCTCAGTTAAGCCTCATCTGCAGATAGTCCACTCTATAAGTGTATACCTTTACGGGACTAGTAGTGGCTTTGCCATTAGATTTCTACTAGTGAAATCATCCCTTGATAGCTGATAAAGTTTAAAGAAATGCTAATCTAATAGCTATACATGTATTTATTTCATTACTGTGTATTTTTACAATGTTCCTTGTATATGTTGCTGTATATTTGTTGTTGCCATTTGGCCTGGGTTGTGACCATACCTCTCAACCTCTTAGTGCAAGAAATCTGGACAAAGTCTCAAATAATGGGGGACAAAGGCCAAAAAAATAGGGACAGATTTTTAAGTATTACTCTTATAAACTTAGAAAATTGTTGGAATAATTTACATGCATTTTTCTCAAGGATATCAAGTCTGAAACTCAAATGTATGTCATTATTTAGTGACTTCAGTCCTCATTGATTTGCCATAAAAATACAAATTTATGTGGAACGGACAAAAAATATGAAACAAAAACCTGGACATTCTCTGAAAATCTTGACAGTTGAGAGATATGAGATCAACGCACACCATCTTGTCTTATAAGGTATGGGTAGGAAATGGAAGATGAAGACATGACTGGCAGCCCGGTGCAGCTGTCAATCAAGGAAGCTAGTTGCAAAACAGTTTAACTTCCCCAAATCATCTGTTGGAAACCTTGTCTCTAACCCAAACCATGTCCCAACCCTAATCCTAAAACACCCTTCCCAACCTTAAAAGCCAATCTATAAATCTAATCCTAAAACCATAGCTCTCAACCTTCCATTTCTAAAATGTGGAAAACATTTGATAATAATTACCAGAATTCCTACAAACTACTCAGCAATCTTTGCAAGACATTGAAAAATGCCTCTCTGACTCTCAACGCATACTCAGTCCAAATAAAACAAAGCCTATGCTTTTCACTAACAGCAAAGCTCATGATAACTCTCCCCCTTCATCATCTACTCAGCCAATGAAACTAAAATTTAACCTGTCCAGCACAACAAACTTCTTGGAGTCACAACTGACAACAACCTAAAATTTGACAAACACCTCGCTCTATCAAAAATGTCCACATTAAGCTAGGCTCACTATACAGAGTCAAGCCATACCTAACCGAAGCCACTAGACATTCAATAGCTAGGACTCATCTACTCTCTACCCTTCTATATGCCTCACCAATATTCACTTATCTCAGAAAATCAGGTTTAAACAAACTGGAGTCCTGCTATAACAAAATCACAAGATTCACTACTAACTTCCCTTACAGATCACATCACTGCATAAATTAAATTGGATTGAACTACCCAATCTCAAATACTTCAACCAACTAACTTTCATTCATTCCATCTTCCACATCCAGACAACTATCCAGCACTCAAAAGCTTAGTGCTGCCCTACACAAATGGCAGGCCACTAATATCCTCCAACAAACTACTACTCAAAGTAACTAAATCTAATAATTGTTACAGTAACTCTCTATTCTCCCACCAAATATCTATGTCCTGGAATTCCATGCCTCAGATAATACTAAATTCTAGCAACACATCCAAATTTAAAGTACTTCTTAAGGAACACCTAACCAAAAACTGGCTTTGCTCCTGCACTAATCCAGGGTGATCATTCTGTCCTTCCTTGTTCTTACAACCAAAATGACCTCTTCCCTTACTAAATTCTAACATCCAAACTATCTCATGGAATTCCAGTTTCTCTCTACCTATCTCAAACTCACTATTGGTCCTATTTTAGATGTCTATCTCAAGCTTCATACAATTTCATCATATTCCCTCCTTCTTGTACTTTACCTCAATATTGCCTAAGCTAGCACTGTTTAGAACAAGTAACACTAGCATAGCAACAGTCAGCCATATTCTTGTTCATATACCATACATGTATCTCATAAACATTTACCAACAAAACCATAATATTGATCTACTGATAAGTCATTTCCCTGTGATGGCACAAGCTATTTCATGCTAGTTTATTTGTCATATTTCTTTTTTTCCCCACTTTATATTACTCTCTCAATTTTTATTGTTTATGTATAAATTATTTACTACCTATATTTACCAAACTTATGTATTCTTGATTGTTATCAATTCCTTGTATTGTCTGTAATGTGTTTTTGTAATGGAGCTTTTCTGCACGGGGCTCCACTGAAAAATGGCCACTGGCCTAGTAAGACATCCCCGATAAACAAATGTAAAATAAATAAATAGTACTGTCATTCGTCCAGGTTGTTTGTCTGCTCTTAGCTTGATTTGCCAGTAAGACTTGTAGCACTCGAGTTGAGTTTTATAGTCCCCTGAAAACATGCTCATACTGACAGCTTCTAAGACAGTGAAGGAAATGTTTTTAAAACAGGAACATATTCCCGTTTCAGAAAGAAAATTCTAGGATCAGTTGATTCTTGTTTGAAAATGTTATTGCTCATAAATCTGCTTAACTGAATTAACTGTACTTTAACAATATTTATCTTCATATGCTGTGAATTCAAGCTCATTTTGTGCAAATATTTGTTGACAAAAGTCGATTTTCTATAAATTCTGCTCTCGATCTGATTTCCATTTAGATCTAACTGAAGCTGGATGTCCAACTAGTTAATGGATAAACCATACCCACCAACAGTAAATTTCAGAAAAGATGTGCTGTTGTTTAAAAAATAAAGAAAGGTTTCAAATTTTTCCGCATTGTCACTCCATAAAAAAATCACATCATCAGTATATAGCTTATAAAATACAACACTGGAAAACAGGTGGTGGGATTTTAAATATTCTTGCTCCCACCAAGCCATGACTAGATTTGCAATTACTGGGGCTTTCCTGGCACACACAGCTACTCCTATTTTTTGTTTGTAAAATCTGCTGGCAAACAAAAATAAATTATTTTCCAATACCAGTTCCAACAACGTACAGATAGTACTGATGGAAACATGATTGAAGTCAGTGTATTTATTCAAATAGTTCCTGACAAATTCTATTCCGACTTGTTGTACAATGCTGGTATAAAGAGATACTATGTCCAGTGTCATCAAAACACATCCATTGTCTGGTAAAACAACCTCTCCAAGTAATTCCAATAGATGCCATGAGTCTCTGAGGTAGCTTTCTGTGGTCTGTACTATAGGTTAAGAAGATGGTCCAAAAAATAAGAGACTGATTCTGTTTCACATTGATCAGTGGGAACTACTGGTCTGACTGGAGGGTTCTCTTTGTTTTAATGCACTTTCGGAATACCAAAAAGTCTTGCCATTTTCGGAAGTTCTATTTTATTTATTTATTTTTATTTTACATTTGTTGACCGGGCTAGTCCAACTGAATACATGTCCATTTTCAGTAGAGGCCTGAGGAGAAAAGCTCCACATTTACAATATTATTTACAGTAAGAGAGATTTTACAAAAATTGAAGTACATTACAGTTTTTTCCATACATTGGAATTTTAACTCACAAATTTAGTACATATCAGGTATAGTTAGTCATAGAAATGAAATCACAAGTAAAACGTTTGAACTGTAAAGACACATACTCTTTTTGGGTAACAGAAAAGTATCTAGTTCATGCATATGTTTCTAAATCAAAAAGTACATGATCTATTGTTGAAAAACTGTAGGAAATTATTTCATTAGTAGTCTCTTCGTAACACTTTTCATCACTAAGGAGGTTTAAAACTGATTGTATGCAATGTATGTAAGCTTTATTCTTAACAACTGTAGTGCCACCATTCTCCACTTGCATAATCCGAATTTCTTGATTTTACAATAGTTCGTTTAGTGTTCTTCTCTCTTCCTTGGATACATTTTGTACTCTAGCCTTACAGCCTAACTTGTGAAAATCTTCTTCACATTGGTCATGGAATACTTGGAGCATACTATGCAAAGTGCAGTTGTATGTACTTTTCTTTTTTTACAATATTTTTCTGGCATCAAAATATGAGGTTTCATTCAGTATGTACTGCAAGTTTAACTTGCAAACATATAATTATAAATCAATGATTGTGTAAGATTGGCATTCTCTGTAGGAATGAAAGTAAATCCCTTGTTTAGCAGTGCTATGTAAGGGCCATCTAAAGTCATCTCAAGTTCAAAATTTCATTGATCAATTTGACTGTTGTAGCCATTTCTTCCTTTTGCTGTGTTTTCTCTTCCCCTTGTTTGGTACTCTGGTTTCCGCCTGCCATTTTGGTATTCTGATTTGCCCAGTTGAATGCAGTAAAAAGGCAGCCGGGAACAGAACTGGACCTGTTGATAAAAGGTCTTTGTTAACTAAAGAAACAGGTGGTGTACCACTATCAGAACTAGTGCTTGGTACTTCATTAATGGAAGAAATGTTTGTGTTCATGATTGTTACAGTATTATCTTTAACTGAGTTGGTGCTTTTTAGTGGTTACTCTGTACCTTTACTGCAAGCCTCCAAATCTCTTTTCAACTTGTTCTTTTTTCCTGTTAATAATAGTCGCAGTCAGTCTGTCAGCTTTCACTGAAATTCCACTGTATAATGTAGTGGGAATGATAAAATGGGGGCACCAGTTTAGTTTGTTATCTAATGTTTTTATGCTTTCTTTCAGGCTTACTGTTTTCACTTTATAATCAGCTACCAAATGTTTCATTAAATTGATGCCTGTCTCATTAAATAATTTAACCAAACCCTTGTATAAATTATCATTTGTATTTACTTTATTCGGAAATGTGTACACTCTTAGACCAAATGGAACACAATCAAGTCGAATACCCTCTTCAAGGTACAGAATCTTGTACTGGAGCTTTGTGATAGTTATAAAACAATTTAACTTACCCAAATCATCTGTCTGAAACCTTGTCTCTAACCCAAACCATGCCCCCAACCCTAATCCTACAACATCTTTCCCAACCTTAAAAGCCCATCTATAAATCTAATCCTAAAACCATGGCTCTCACCCTTCAACCTTCCATTTCTAAAATGTGGAATGCTACCTCTCATAATTTAGAACAAGTGGCTAAATTGTGGAACAGTTTTTACCAAGTTACCAAGTCAATTTCAACCATGAAGTTCACAGGATAGTTAAAATGTGTTACTCTATACTTATAAAATGTTATCTTGATGAAATAATGTGATTCAGTATTTATCATGGATATAAGTTTAAAAAAATTGTAAAACTGAATGTGTGGCAAATCCTTTCAATATGGAACTGTGATGAACGTTGCTCATGATTAGGAACACCTCAGGGATATGCCTAAAAGTCCTTGCTTAATGATGCTGCAGGCACTCTTTAAATGGGTGACAACTTGCCATCATCAGTTGTTGCGTCACAGCTACAGCAAGTAACGCTTGCTACTGCTCATCCCAGTGTGCTGTAGACTACACAATTGTTGGTTTCTGCCATGCTGTTAATAGCAACAGTACATTTATGTACACATCACAAATTAGGCATCAGCCAAAATTAATTATTTTTTGCATTTTTGGCAATATTTAATTTTAGACTGCACAATTCCTGGCTGCTAGGGTAGTGGGCGGTGGTCAGTTGAGTGGTAGGCTAAATCAATTCAGTATAGTTCTGAGTGACAGTGGTATATGCTGTTAACCCTGTAAAGCACTGTCAATCCGGAAACATTGGTAAACCAGATAACTGAGTGTGGGAATGCCATTTACTTCTGTGTCTGTCATAACAATATGCACTACACTGCTGTTCATATTTGGTTAAAAAACATGCCATACTGCTTGGGTTTAGTTAAATCAGGTGCATTTAAATTATGTCCCGGAGAGCAAAGCTGTGGTTAATATTGTCTAATTATTGCAAGTATGAATTTTTCAGTTTAATTACTGTTGACACAAATGTGTTTACTGTCAGACTATTTGTTATATTTTCTTGTGTATGCAGGTAGTTTTGTTTATATGTGGACATTTGCTAACAAAAGTCTGGAGCTTTTATTCCGGGCCTTCCTCTGTAAACTGAATGCATTTTGACTATTGTGTCTTGTCTTCATTAAGGCATCAAACAACATGGCAATGTTTTACTTTAACTACTCCCCTTGAATTTGTTTTGAGATTTGTGGCTTGTGTAGAACTGCACATTACATGCAGTCCCTGGTGCATTACTTGATAATCTGCTCCACGTACTCCCTGTCACTTATTTTGTTAATCAGGAGGGGTTAACCCCCTCTGGCTGCTGTCATTTTTTTAAAAACTGGAGGGGGGTCAATAAATGCATTGGTTTGACTTTCATTTTCCTGGCATGTATCTTTAAGTGGACATAAACATCATTGCACAACTCATCACAGAGGTGGCATGATGATACGTGATCTGCACTACAACACAGTGCAGTCTATACCTCTCAAGTGTACCTGCTTACTAGGAATGTTCCTCATTTTGAGTATTAAAATATCCATGTTCCTAATTGTTCCACATTGAAAGGGTCTGTCACACATTCAGTGTTAAGAATGTTTTAACTGATGTCCATGATGAATAATTCTAAATCATACCAATTCATCAAAATAACTTTTTATACATATGAAATAACACATTTTAATCATTCTATAAGTAAAATTAGTAAGTGATGTTCTTCATACTGATCACAGCTGTAGTAGCCTTAGCTATAGGGTTTAAATCCTGCCAAGGATATAACAGTCGGCTAGCTTCAAAATCTTCAGGGCACCTTCCACGTGACCAAACTGTCAAGCAGCTTGAGCTGAACTGACTAAAAGACAAATGTGAGTGTGAAGCCCCTCAAGGCTTTACTGCCACCAAAGAGTATGCTTCTCTGAGGCTTTTGCTAATTGACTCTCAGCTTGGCTTTTCTTAGCTGGGCAGATAAATTTCCTTTGGGGAAAATAAAACTTCAATTTATTTTGTACTTTTTACTGATGTTTTATTACTTTCCTCTTCAGGAAAGTAATGGATTGTCTCGAGACTGTAACAGACTTTTAGATGAAGCACTTGTTTCTGTCAGTTTAAAAGTAGTGTTATCTTACTGATACACTATTTTCTGTGGAGAAAATGTGTTTATTTTAATGTTTTGGGGCTGCCTTAGTGTTTCAAATTGTTTTTTTGCTATGTTTTTTTCTGTCAAAAAAGGTAACTTTTGTGAACTGGTAATTTTACTGGCATTGTTGCTTGTTTTCCCCAGGAGAGTGGCACCATTTTCAGCTTGACCATGGAACAGATTGTCACTCCCACAGTCGGTCCTTATTCCAGCCACAAAAAGAAAAAGTTAAGCAGCCTTTGTTGCCACAGCAGGTTAAAAATTTGGCTCAGCCACAGGTGCGTGACTCTGCTGTGGTCATTTGTTGTACCTGAGACTACTCATCTTTTACCCTGGATCTCTCCGATGTGGCACCTACAGCTCCTGTGGACCAGGGGTTAACCACATCCTCTCTTGCTGTTAGAGTCCTCTTCAGTGGGCAAGGGAGAACCACTCTTGTTGGTCCTGGGAGAGGGAACAGGGAAAGTTTCCCTGTTGTATCAGAATGCTATGCCCATCCCTTAGGAAGGAATGTCTGCCATTAGTAACATGGTTGGCCCTATTTTCCCTGTCAGGAAGAAACAGAAAATCAAGCATGTATCTACTCCTCTTCCTCAAATTTCTTTGGATAGTAGTAGTTCACTGGGACTGGCTCATAGTTTGATTCAGGCTATTGATCCTTCTTGTAGAGTAGTTTCTGGTAAAAGAAAAAGGAATACCTCCTTTCCTGAAAAGATTCAAGATTCTGAATTTGAACAAGAAGGTGCAGGGACAGATTCAGGGTTTTGTCCTTAGATTTCTGATTCAGATTTTCCCTGTGGGGGGATTTCTCTTTCTCTGAGAATATTGCTAAAATGTCCCAGTGTTTTTAGTGGAAGAACATTGAGGTTTCTCAGTCCTTCAAAAAATACTGTGAGCTGTTACAGAAGGATTTTCCAGAACCTACACCCATTCATCCTGTTCTGTCTGCTTTGCATGTCTTACTGCCTGCAATCTTCCTGATAGTCAGCCAGCTATCCATAAAAAGGCAGACAGGTTGTATAAAGTTCTTGGTCTTTTAAATTTTAATACATTATTTCCAAACCTTATCCAACAGCTATAGCCTTGGCTGACTCCTCTGCTGCTAAGTACTTAGTTAATTCCAATCCTACTCTTTCTAATAAGTATGGGAAAAAGTGTATACTTCTGCAACTTTGAATTCCAGAATTTTAAATTGTCAAGCACATATGTTAAAAATTATTCTGACATATTGTGAAAGTATGAGGGATGTTTTCGCTACAGTTTCTTCTTGTGAAGAAAAATCTGTTTTAAATAACCTAAGTTACTTCTATTGCACAGATCACTACTCATTCTTTGCAGAGTGTGTGTGTGTGTGTGTGTGTGTGTGTGTGTGTGTGTGTGTGTGTGTGTGTGTGTGTGTGTGTGTGTGTGTGATTCTGTTGATACTTCTTCCACACCTATAGCCACTGGTATGGTTTTAAGAAGGTTTTGCTTGGCTGCATTCTCAGTACCTTCCAGATGATGTTAAAATGAGATTTAAAATTCTCCCTTGCATAGAGATTTGATGCTTGGCCCCTCTGCTGCAGAAGTGATAAAAACGTGTGATGAACGAGGCAAGATGATCCAGGGAAACTTAAGATTTTTCAACCTTCCATTTTACAAATTGTCCAAGGGATATGTTTTCGCCTGATCCAATTTCAGCCAAAAAAAAAAAACAGAATAATCAGATGTTTAAGAAGAGGTGGCAAGGAGGTTCCAAAAATAAATTTCAAACCTCCCAAAACCAAGGACACTCCAAGTCTGAATGACTTTTCAAATGACTTGTGACCCTCTCCCACCATACCTCTCAACCTGGAAACATCAAAAATCTGGACAAAGGCCCATGAAAAATAGGTGCAAATCTGTACGCTGATTAACATACAAATTGCATACATAATTACGTAGCCCCACCCAGTCCAATGGAATTGTGGGATACCAACTTTTAAACACAAACTGAATAACAGACAACCAAAATATGATCAATTACTATATGTAAGTATAAAAGCATGGAGACTGATCAACAGCACAACTCATCTATCTCAAAATCATCACTGTGAACACAGACTTCAAAAAATATCGATCCACACAGGATTGAAAAATAAACAACACAATTGTTTTTGTAGAGGGGGGGCAAGACCCCCACAACCCCTGCTAATTATATTCCAACTCTGAGATGCACCAACTTCCTCATTAAGGAAAACACTCCTCAATGAAACTATATACATACACCCATAGGCACACTCATCTAAATAAATCCTATGAACTGTACTGAAAGTAATCAGTCCCTTTATTGCTCTCTTCCTTGCTCTCTTTCTTCAAGAGTTCACAGAGTCATTGCTGAAAAATACCTTGGACCAGCCCACCACCCATTTAAGAAACACAAATAAATAAGTACCACTGCTGAACACTTTTTCTTAGTTTTGCATAGTGTATTTCTGCAAGCAAAACTTTCAAGTTAATTACTGGTTCAGTGTTTAATTTGTTCATTATACACAGGTAGAGTAAGGGCCACTGTGATGCAGTGGTTAGCGTTGTCACCTCACAGCAAGAGGTTCTCTCGTTCGATTCTCGGCTGGAGCGCCTTCTGTGTGGAGTCTGCATGTCCTCCCCACAGTTGAGTGACATTAAAAGACATGCAGGTAGGTGCGTGCGTGAATGGGTGTGCCTTCTTTGAAGGTTGGGCATCGGGCTGGCAGCTCTGCACCATAAAAATCCACTGCCAATTATTAGCGGACCAGAATTCTGCTGTGGCGACCCTTAACCGGGAAAAGCCGAAAGACTTTTTATACACAGGTATAGTAACATCTAACATTCTACATCACATATGTGCAACACTGAATGCTTTGCTGGAATAGTTAGTGGGTCAGCACATCACCATTACAAACACACTTGTAGGGCCTATCCAACAGTCTGACCCATTCCCTATTTGTGGAACAGGTTTTCTTTCACTAACAAAGGCAATCAGTCATTTGTCAACAAAGCAATCTGTGGTTTGTGATCTTTACATAGGTTTAAACTTGGAATCTCTAAATAATGCTTCTGTTCAAGAAGTCATGCACATAAAAACATTGTGTATAATCGGTAGCCTAACAACAGCTAAATAATAGGTATGTAAATATTTCAATAATTTCTTAAACTACATAAACTCAAAAAGTAATGTGTGTGTGTGTGTGTGTGTGTGTGTATATATATATAGGTTTACTATCAAAATGTCGAGGTGGCTTTCCTCGACCATGCACAACCCCGACCCAGAACAACGAAATACAAATGCGATACTTGTTTAGAATGTCGATTCCTTTGAAGAAAAGAATCAATATCTGACCACTCACCATCCTGAAAAAAAACATCCGCTATGAATCGGAAAATGTCTTACCTCTCACCCCCTATATCCCCTGCTACTTATATATTCTAATTTTAAGATCTCACTATAGTGAGGAAAAGGGTAATTTTCTCGATCCCCACTGTTGTGTGATGCCCTTCAAAATACTGACACTACAAACTACGAACACAAACTCCTTATCGACGTTTCACAGTTGACAGGAATTGTGTTCATAGTTTTGCCTTTCTGCCACTACGTATTCATCCTTCCAACTGTCGAGGAAAGCTACCTCGACATTTTGATTGCTATATATATATATATATATATATATATATATATATATATATGTTACATACACACACACACACACACACACACACACACACACACACAAGGTTATAAAGCACTATAGTTTCCTCACCCACTAGGCATTATCTCCCATTCAAATGTTACTAATATGTGAGCTGTAGTGAAGACTATCTCCTAAAACATCTGCCCTTTAAACACATGAAAAACAGAGCAGTATGTCTGTGACTGATTATTGTCCTTCAGATCTCTGACTCACCATCATCCACAACCACCTTATACTGCAATAGTTTTCCAACATGTTACACATGAATGATTTTCAGCAGAAATTCAGTCTCCTACTAAGCAGACACCTTGCTAATGCCAGTAGGAATATTTTATTTATAGCTAAAAAGTAATAATTTAAGAAACAGGCTTTAAAATGAAGTAAAGCTGTATTTTCTTACATGTTTCTTAATATCTCAGCTTAACTTTTTGAGATGTTATTTTCTCTTTCCTTTTCTTAATAATGTTATATCCATATTTCAGCTTAATGAACCATTACACCCAATTAGTTTACGTGAAACTAAATGAAAATAAAGAAGCAAACCTCTGCAGCAAATCCATAATCCCAATAAACTGAAGAAGTTAAGATCTAGTCTATTGCCCAAGCCGGTAGAACTAAGGAGTAACCTTTGATAAGTGCTTATAACCATGGCACTCAATATTATTTGACTGTACTGTTAAAGCATGTCTTTATTTTTATTTTACCTGCTGGAGGTGGAGGAGGAGCCAGGGGAAGAAGAAGTAAATATTCTTCAGTAATGATGATGGACATTCGACAGGATGACTCGCTTGCTATTCACCGCCGCACAGGGGTTGCAAATGTTGCTTCCTGCCTGCCAGTGCCTGCCTAAGTTCTAATTCTAAAGTAAATAAATATTAATTGAAGCCAAAACAAAAAGCACTGTCTGTGTGACAGACTCTCTGAGACTTCACTTCACACTGACCAAGGGGATCTGATCTGTAGACTGTATTATTTATTCCGATTTCCAACTCTTCCGAGAAGCTGTTGCTGCAGCCAGCATGCAAGACGTGTATATGAAGTGCGTGCGCACACACACACACACACACACACACACACACACACACACACACACGTGCAAGTAAAAGATAAACAAAGAACAACAACTCAGCCCTCAGGCAAATTCCAACAGGCTGGCAGGCTGGTCATGAAGCTGACGTCATTGTGCACACCTCTGCACGCAATGACATCAGCAAAAAAAAAAAAGGCCGAAAAATTGAAAAAAGAGAAGGGAAATTCGGGAATAAAGGGAGCCACTTGGAAACTAGTGGCATCCCATTATTTGGACCTCAAAACCGGTAAATACCAAGGAATTCGGTATGGTTGAGAGGTATGCCTCCCACCCCTGGCCTTCTTTCTCTTCCAGAAAGTCTGAATCTCCATTTGTCTCTTTGGCAACAGATTGTTTAAAACAACTGGATTTTGAAAATCATTCTTCAGAGTTACAGATGGCAGTGGGAGCAAATTCTTCCTTCCCAGGGGGTTATTTATCATCCTGCAGATTAGGCTGTTTTGTTTCCATCTATTCTTCATCACATGCTGTCCCAAGGAGTGATAGAACCAGTTCCTCCTACCAAGGTGGGGAAGGAGTTTCATTTGAGGATGTTCCTTGTTCTAAAGAAAGAAGACACTTGGACACCAGTTCTAGATTTTTCTTTCCTGAACCTATTTGTGATTGTGCCCAAATTCAAAATGATGTCACTTCACAACCTGTTGCCTCTTCTTCCTCTTTCAAGTTCCCTGATAACACTAGACTTAAAAGACGCTTATCATCACATTCCTATTCATCCAGGCTTCAAGTGTTTGTTAAGGTTTTGTATGTCTGGATCTGGATCACATTATCAGCTCTCTTGCCTTACACTTTGGACTATCCACTGCACCAAGAGTGTTCACAGTATCTAGCTCCAGTTATAGCTCACTGCAGGCTACAGGGTATCCAAGTTTTTCTGAGTTTAGATGACTTACTTATCTTTGCAGAGTCTTCTTCAAAATGTCATGAATCTCCCTTGGGCGAGACATCTCTTGCACAAACTGTAATTCCAATAGGACATTCAAAAGCCTTCCCTGATTCCCTCACATAGGATTGTGTTCTTGGGATATCAACTAGACACCTCAGTTTAAAGTGCTTTTCTTCCACAGAAGAAAATAGCTCTTTATTTAGATGTATTTCTATGGTTTTCCACTCAGACTTAAATCACCGCAAGGGAATACCTCAGGATTTGAGGTCTCATGACGTCTATGATTCTCATGAAACCCCTGGCAAGACTCCACATGAGAAAGATACGGTGGTATCTCTAATTTCTTTGGTCCCAGCATCAACACAGTTTATATTTTCAGATCTCAGTACTGGAGTTTGTCAGAAGAGAACTCACTTGGTGGAGACAACAGATATCGTTAAATAAAACTCTCCCCTTCTCACTCCCTGCTCCAAAGCAGTCAGTCACCACAGATGCTTCAGACTCTGCTTGGGGAGCAGTTTCAGGATAAAAGTGGAGGGGGGATACACCAATAAGAGATGCAAGCACATAAATATGAAAGAGATGCTTTCCCTAATCAAGGTACTCCATTCTCTGAAACATTTTTGGTCCCCGTGACCTCTTCAAGTGGTTACAGACAATACATAGTGATGTGGTACATCAACAAGGAAGGGGGAACCAGGTCATACCCCCTTTGCAGACTAGCCATGTTAGCTTGGGATGTAGCTTCACAGCACAATCTCACTCTGCAGGCATCCTACACTCTGTCAGACTAGAACTGTGTGGTAGACAAACCGAGCAGGACCAGGGCAGACCTTCATGAATGGAAACTAGATTGGGGGGGGGGGGCTTCCAAGCTCTGATCCATCTATGGAGAGTTCCTCAAGTAGACCTCTTTGCCTCCTCTCTGAACAATCAATTGGCAAAATTCTGTTCCAGGACTTCATGCAAGAAGGCTTGGAAGGTAGATAACTTTTATTTCCTTTGGACAGAAATGCTCCTATATGCCTTTGGACCATTTCTATAATATCCAGGGTACTTTTGAACATTCAGAAGGAATCCCCCAAGAGCATTGTGTTGGCTGCTTTCTGGTCCAGGCAACCATCGTTCCCCCTTCTGTTGGTAATGGCTAGGGGCAATTACCAAAACTTTCCTCACCGAATGGATCTACTCAAATAAGAACGGGAGTGTTTAATACACCCCGACATCAATCATCTTCAATTGACTGCCTGGATGACAGGGTCTTAATTCCTTTTAGACACCTGTTTTCTGAGGATGTGCAGTAGGTACTAATGGAGTTAAGAAAACCTGCTACTAGAAAATCATACATTAGCAAATGGAAAAGGTTTTCTAGTTGGTTCCAACAACACAAGCAGCACCTATTCAGGGCTAGTTGTTCTCTGGTTTTACAATATTTGTGTAAGTTACTACCCTATGGTCTTTCTTAATCCTCTAGTAAGGTTCATTTACCAGCTATTTCAGCATGTCTGCCCATGGATCCTCCTCTTTCAAGGCAGTTGCATGTCAAAAATGTTCTTGACAGGTGTTTTGCATGACGTCTCCATGTAAACAGATGGCCTCTCCTTGGGATCTTAATCTTTTGTTAGAGAAACTAAACACTTTCTCCATTTGAGCCAGTTAATCTGTCCAACCTGAGGTTCTTAACATGGAAAACAGTTTGATTGCTCTGACCTTTGCAAGAAGGGTATTTGAGTTGCAAGTTCTTATGGTGAGTCAACCCTACCTCATTTTCCACAAGGATGGGCCTTCTTTGAGAACTAATCCTTCTTTTATGCCTAAGGTGGTATCTGAGCTTACTTTAAGTCAAACTATCCATTTCTCTATTTTCTTTCCTAAACCTAAAAATGAGGTGGAAAGGATACTCCATACATTGGATGTACACAGACAACTATGGTACTATCTTGACAGAACTAAATATTTTAGATCATTGGATCAATTGTTATTTTCTTGTGAAGGTAACAAGAAGGGACAACTGGTGTCACAACAGACAATTTCCAAATGGTTGTCTAAAGCTATTACCTTTTGTTATACTCACCATAAAAAAATCTATTCCGGGCAGGGTCAAGGTACACTCTACAAGGATTTTGGCTTCTTTTATGGCTTTATGGAAAGGGTTGGACACTAGAAATATTCTAAAAGCTGCTACTTGGTTCTCTGTATATACCTTTAGAAAGCACTATAAGTTGGATTCCTTCTCTAGGTCAAGATCATGCTTTGCTATGACCATTCTCCAGGGGTCCTGGACGCTTCTCCTTCCACCTCCCAAATATAATTAGCTATGGTAATCTATCCATATAGCTAATTTTACTGTAGCAGTGATCATTATGAAGCACATAGCACAGTTGTGTCAGCTAAACTTACAGTACCAGTTGATGCTCAGATGATCGCTTTTGCAGTAGCTCCTCCCACCCTTCATCCTTGTTTTTTGGTGTGGTTTTTTTTTTTATGCCAGGATGTGGATATTTATTTTTTGTTATTCCTAGAGCCTTGTCCTCAGGGTTCAGCCTCCCTCTCTTTGCTGGCAGGAAAGCTCTGAATGTCATTGTGCCCAAACTTGTCTCTTTAGTCTTGCTCAGCTCAAGCTGCTTGGGCCCATGGAAGGTAACCTGAAACTTTGGAAGCTGGCCAGTTGTTACATCCTTGTCAGGATATAACCCAAACAGCTAAGGCTACTGTAGCACTGATCATTTAAACATCTAATGTTATGTAAGTTCAACTTACACAAGTGTACTTTACACATTTTGCCCATTTGTTCCATATTATGAGAGAAAGTGTTCCATATTCTGGTGATGTAAAGTTGAGAGCCATACCTCCATAGCTCTCAACTGTCCAGACTTTTGCCACATATGTTTGCTCTATTCCTCATAAAACTTAGGGTTTTCTGACAAATCTTTAAGTTTCAGACTTTATATCTTTCAGAAAATGTATGGTAATACACAACCTTTTATTCTAGCAACCTTGTAAGTTTATATGAGCAATATTTCAGATTTGTCCCTATTTTTGTCTTTGTCCAGATTTCCTGTGCTAAGAGCTTGAGAGATATGCATACCTCTCAAATGTACCTCATTACGAGAAACGTTCCTCAATTGGGATTTTAAGATCTGATGTTGTCAATTTTCATTGTATCCTCAATGAATGGGTTCAGATCCAATCCGTTGGATCTGATTTGGCCAATGCTAAAGCTCACAGTCACCAGATCTCTCAAGCTTTTCCCTTACCCACAATGAACCCTGTCAACTACCTCAGATCTCGTTTGCCACTTCTAGCTAATGGACGTGGTCTACCAGTCTCTCTTGAGCTGTATTGGATAAGTAAAGTTTTTTTTTTCTTCATAATTCCTTCCATTGAACTTTTTTTTAGCTTACCATTTAACACTTAGTCTTTACTATTTGTGGTTTAGAATCTTTACTGTTTATTCTCTCTTACCCTTACGATTTTGTCGTATTTATGACATACCATTGTTGATATTTCTTTGCCTCCCCTTCTCTTCTACTGTCCTTAAAGTGTTGTAATTCTTTCTTCTTGTACTGCTTCTGCCTGCTTTCTGCTCCCTTACGTACTTGGTACTGCCAGATACTATTGTTAGCATCTCCATTCTCTTATGACCTGGTCGCATTTCTTCATACCATTGGTGGGATTCCTCTGCTTTCTTCTTCCATCATGTAAAAAAAAAAAAAAGTTACCTTCTGTTTTGGATTGTCTTTATCTTAAGAATTTTCATGTATTATTAGTGTTTATATATATACATTGCATGATGAGTGACAAACCTGCGGGTTTCAAAATATGTTCCAAATGTGGACATAAGTTGCCTCTGTCAGATGCACACTTGCTTTGTGTGTACTGTTTGGGTCCATTACAGGAAGACTGTTAGGTTTGCCATGGATTTCATCTGTGAGCCTTAACTGAAAGTAAAAATAAGTTGATATTAAAAGGTCTCCTTCCTTCCTCTTTTGGAGAAGCCACACCCCAGTCTCTAAAGTCAAAGCCTTCCACCTCATCAAAATCTTCCTTAGACTCTTCCTGGAAAAGGAGTGTTAAACATCCGGTCTCAACCCCAGATCAGAAAAAGATGAAAATTCAGGAGCCGACTGCTCCTTCAGATCTATGACTTGTAAAGCAACTGTTATGGTTCCGACACAATCCAAGTCAGATCAGACAAAATCTTCAGAACAGACACAGCCTTCGGAGACTCTACAATGCCCTTGTACTAGATATTCTTCATTGGTTGACCCAGTACCTGACAAGCTTCCATCACCTTTTTTGCAGAGACCAGCATCCCCCTCCATTTACTCTACTTGTTCTTCCAGAAGTCTCACAGAAAAAGATGTGGAGAGAGTGGTGAGGAAGATCCTCTTGGCACAGGGGCAGATTGGTTTTCCCTTGTCACCTACTCCTCTGGCACAGGTTGCCTGACCTTCCACCACACAACCCTTACAAGTTCTTCCTTTAACATGATCTGTTGTCTTAGAGCGTCAGGATCCCAGTTGTCCAGATTTGTCAGTCTTGGATCCAAGTATCTCCATATCTTTACATCCGACATTGTCTCTGAAACCTCTCATATATTTGAATCCGGAGAGCTCTCAGAGTTGAAGCCTGCCTGCCAGGTCCAGGTTGCAGCATTTGACTCAGAAGTTTTCAGAGCTGTCTCTGTTCCTCGGCACCTTGGCACTGGGCAGTTCAGCTCTGGCTTCCTCCTTGGGGACAGTGCTGACAGATCGGAGAGAGGGGATGATTTGGAAACCTGGTTTCTCAGACCACAGCCGCTCTCCTTCAGAGCTGCACAGAGAGTGTTTGCCGCCTCGGCAGTCCTGAAAGAACCTTCCCCCTCAGATCCTACCTATTTCACCATGATACCCCAGTGCCTGGAGCTTTAACAACTCTCTACATGGGGACACTCTGTACCAAAACCTCAGGTTCCATCTCAGGGAATTTTGATTTTCTCTTCCGAGACTTCCCCAGGACATCCCACTGAGGAAGTACACAGGAAAAGGATATGCAAGAGGAAGCACCTAGACTCCCCAAAGGAGTCCATCACTGAAGACATGGATTATGACAAAGGTGAAGGGTCCCCACGGCTATCTCCTGAAGATGTTCCCTTTGGAGATATCTTAGAAATCCTGAAACAGAGAAGTGGCTGGACATCCTCCAACTCTACACCAGAGGAATCTGTTCTCCTAGAGGCTTTTGGTACAGGACCCTCTACTTCCTAAGTGACTCCGCCCACCAACAAGCTCATAGACATGATCTCTAGAAGGTCATGGAAGAAGTCTGACTCCACAGAACCCATACCTTGGAGACCAGACAGGATAATGGCACCACCTGCGAACAGACAGTTTTGGAGGAAAGGGGTTCCAGTTGATATCATGATAGTTGCAGCAGCCACGAAGAAGGAACTAGCCGATGAGAGTTCCACTGTCCATCCCCCCAACAGGGAGTAGCGGGTTATGGACAGACTAGGGAAGCATGTCTTTGCTTCAGTGACTTTTGCCTTGTGGTTGCTGAACTATCTGGCACATTTTGTTAGACTTCAGAGAGATTTGATCAAGAAACTATCAAATACTCTCTCAGGAACCATATCTGCAGAGGTTAAAGATTCAGTAACTTCTCAGTTGGGAACCCTACAGGCTATATCCAATAGTTCCATGAGGTTAATTTCCAATCTGAGCCACAAACCAGATGTAAATTAAATTAAATGCAAGTGAAAACTTTCACGTTCACACCATTTCTTCAGGCAATACACTAAATGAAGTTTAAAACATTTCTTAAATACTTATTTAAAATCATGTGACAAAAAATCAATTAACAACCAATTATAAAATTAAAGCAACAGTATTATTTCACTCTACTATGTAAATCTTTAAGCTATAGTTTAATACTAATAAATTCTTTTAAACCTGGTGGATGATGTGCCCTAAATCTTAAGAGCCATTTATTTTCTTCATTCTCAGTATGACTTTTCATATCACCACTACAAAGTTGCGGATACATAACACTGAGAATCATAAACCTAAACACACGTATACCATCAGTAGTTTGGGTATGTTTAAAAAGTGCATTGTTCACACCCCTTCTAATTTCTGACAAGTGACTATATATTCTATCCTTCAATCGTTGATTAGTTTTGCCTATATAATATGCAGAACACTTGCAACATTTGGCCAAATAAACTAAATCTCTCATCTCACAAGTACCATAGGCCAAGTAAAACTTGTATTATAAAGAGGATGAGCAATGGCCTTCTCAGTATGTATAAATTTACAAAAGTTGCATCTTCTACAAGCATAATCCCCATTTTGTTAATACATGTTTTATTAATGTTCACCTGTTCTTTATAGCATAACCTGTTCTTTAAGTTACATGATTTCTTATAACCAAAACAGGGACCTTTCAGATTCATATCTTTAAGTTCCGGAACATGTGACAAAACAAACCAATATTTCTTAATTATATACTTAACCTTATTGGTGTTACGATCAAATGTAAACATACCTCGAGAAATATTATTATCTTTATCTAAAACAAATGAGGTAGCAGGAGTGATACTTTTTGAACAATGTACATTTAGAAACAATAGGTTTAAACCTGGTTTTCTTATTATTCAAAACCATTTCCTTCCCTTTACAAAGTGCATTCTTATGATGACGTTCCACAAAAATCATGAACCATGATATCAAGTTGGTTCAATAATCTATTGTCATTAATATTTACTCATGCGAACCTAGCCATTTGATTTTTAACTATATTATTAAAAAAATGGAAGATGCATACTCTCTCTTGATAAATATGTACATCTGTTCACTTCTTTAGTGTATAACGTAATTTGAATTTTCCCCTTGACATCTTTTATTATGGTAATATCCAAAAAATGTATTAGCCTATAACTTATATGTTTCTTAAAACTTAAAAAAAAACTTGTAGTTGTATGCAAATAAGCAATAAAGTCATTTAAATCAATTAATGAACCATCCCAGATAAAAAACAGATTATCTGCAAAACATTTATAAAAGAGAATTATTTATTTTATTTATTTATTTACATTTGTTGACCTGGAGTGTCCGACTGGACGTAGGTCCATTTTCAGTGGAGAAAAGCTCCACAGTTAAAATATACAGACAGTAGTTACATTGGATTGACATAGTGATTAACTATTTGATTAACATAGCAGTTTAATTACAAACATAGTTACAGATGAAGAACATAGTACATCAGTAGACAACTAGAATCTTTATCTGCGAAGTACATAACAGACATTAACAATTGTTACAGGAAGTTCCTGCTGTATAATAAGCAGTAGGCTTGTGAGCATCCGAGCTTGCTATAATCAAGGTAGTTAGTGGCGTGGAAAGAAAGGTAGTGGTTGGATGGGGTGGGTGATATTAGAGTGGGAGTTGCAAGTGCATAGCCAGCATGTTTTTAGGTGCTCTTTTAGAAAAGTTTTGAAGTGGGTGCATGATGGTACGGAGATAATTGTGGGTGGGAGGGAGTTCCATAATTTGGCTATGGCACAAGAGAATAGTGCTTCACCAGCAGAGTTATTGGCTTTAGTGCTCTGCAAGTGATTTTTGTTGCTGGATCTTAGTGGTCTGGTGGTGCGATAGGGTTGGAGTAGATTCTGGAGGGATGGGACATTTAGTGGATGGTTTACTAGTTTGTGGGTGAGTGTGAATTGATACCATTGAAGGAGGTGAGGGAGTTCAAACCAGCCCAGTTCAGCAAGTGAGAGACAGTGGTGACTACGGTAGGATGCCCCTGTGGCGAATTTGGCGATTTTGATGTAGCAAGTCTCTAGCTTGTTTAGATTGCATTGCCTTAGGTTGGTATATATTGGAGAGGCATAAAGTAGGGTGGAGAGAAGGTGGGAATTTGCTACTGAAATCTTTGCTGCTTTGGTGAGAAGTTGCTTATTTCTGTATAACGCTCCTTGTTTTTTGTGGACTTTTTTTATGGTCATAGATATGTGAATGTCATATTTTAGTTTATTGTCTATTTCCACTCCTAGCAATTTGGTGTGTTCTGTTGGGTGTATAGTGGTGTTGTCTTTTGCTGTGATGTTAAAGTGAGAGTTGTTTTGAGTATATTTGGTGGGTTGGAAGATGAGTAGTTTAGTTTTGTTTGGGATTAATTGGGCATCGGATAACCAAGTTTCAACAGAGGAAAAGGCTTCCTGTGTGACTTTTTGCAGTTTGAGTAGGGACTGGGCTGAGCAGATGATGGTTGAGTCATCTGTGTATTGTATGAGTGTGCCATGTTTGGTGGCAGGGACTAGATTATTGGTGAAAATAGAAAAGAGTAGGGGTCCAAGGATGGATCATTGGGGAACCCCTATAGAGAGAGGTAGTTGGGGAGATATGTCATTCTGCCATACAATGGATTGTTGGCGGTCAGACAGGTAACTCTGAAACCAGTTGGTGACTGATTGCGAGAAGGATAGGTTATTGAGGACAGAGATGAGTTGTTTGTGTGGGACCATGTCAAATGCTTTAGATAGGTCTAGGAAAATAGCAGAGGAGAGATAGCCATTGTTTTTATGCTGAAGGATAGTATTAGTAAAGGAGGGTAAGGCAGTGGTGGTGCTATGGTTTGGTTGGAAACCATCTTGAGTATTGGAAAGGAGGTTGTTAGTAAGGAAGTAGTCTGAGACCTGAGAGTGAATGCATTTCTCTAGTATTTTGGAGAGAGAATAGCTATGGGGTGGTAATTGGTTAGTTCTGTGGTGGGGCCGCCTTTGTGGAGGGGAATTATATGTGATACTTTCCATAGTGTCGGAATGTAACTTTCTGACAGATATCGGTTAATCAAGATGGATACTGAGTAGGCCAGAGCATCAGCTGCGATTTGTAGGTATTCACTTGGGAGGTTGTCTGCTGCTAATTTGGTGGGCTTAAGTTTAGTTAAGAGTTTTTTTATGTTGGAGGTAGGTACAGGAGAAAAACAGAAGGCAGTGGGGAGATTACTAGTTGAAGGTGTGGGTTGGAGGGGAGGGGGGTTGTGTTGTTTAGCTAGTGATAGTATGGTTTGTGTGAAGTGTGTGCTGAATG
Source organism: Protopterus annectens (assembly GCF_019279795.1). Classification (NCBI taxonomy): domain Eukaryota; kingdom Metazoa; phylum Chordata; order Ceratodontiformes; family Protopteridae; genus Protopterus; species Protopterus annectens. The sequence continues at coordinate 1,685,654,381 of NC_056739.1, read as the reverse complement.
AGATAGCAATATTTTCGGAGGAGTGAGGGATGTTAGGAGGAGGGGTACTGACTTTACCTGGGTGGAGGATGGAGTTTATGGAGGACCAGAATTGTTTGGGGCTGTGTTGTGAGGAGTCTAGGGCAGACTGGTAGTACTGGAATTTGTCCTGTTTTATTAGCTTTTTGACTCTATTGCGTAGTTCTAGGAATTTCAGTCTAGTTGAGGAGTTTTTGGTTTTGCGCCAGTGCTCCCAGGCTTTATCCCTGTTTTTCATTTCTGACTTAGTGGTTTTCTGTAGCCATGGGAGGGGTTGTGCTTTGGTTCTGGAAAGTCTTATGGGGGGCATGGTAATTAAGGATGCTTAGGAAGGTAGTATTAAAAAATTCAACTGTGTCATCAAGACGGAGGTACTTTAGAGGATGCCAGTTACATTCTTTGAGGGATGAGATGAATGTGAGTGGGTTAAAGTTTAGTTTTTTATGTATTTGATGGTAGATGACAGGTTTAGCTTGGTATATTTATTTTTTGAATAGGAATGTTGGGGAGTGATAGCTGAGGCTATCTGATAAGCAGCCTGTTATATATGACTGGGGGCTCTTACTGACTAGTATCCAATTGAGGGTAGTGTGCTCTTTCTGGAGTTTTTATTTATCCTGGTTGGCGACTGGACTAGTTGGGTGAAGCCATGAAGGTTTACATGATGGGTTGGATGGTTGCCAGAACAGGATTGCCAGTCAATACTGAAATCACCTAAAATGATAGTTTCTTGGGGAAGATGGTGGGTAGACCAGCTGAGGAGGTTTTCTAGTTGAGGGATGTTTTGGCCAGGTGGGAAGTAGCATCCAATTATGTTGATGGTTTTGTTTGGGTTTATTTTGAGGTTGGTATATATTATTTCTTCATTGCCTATTTGTGGAGCTGATGATTTTAAGATCTGGATGTTTAGATGCTGTTTAAATATTATAGCTACACTGCCTCCTTTCTTGTTTAGCCTGTCTACTCTTAGTATGCTGTAACCGGTAGGGAGGATTTGCTCACTGGTAATGTGAGGTTTTACCCAGGTGTCTGTCAGGATGACTATATCTGGGGAGTACAAGTCTATGCTGGCATGGAGTTCATGGACTTTGTTGAATATACTTCTAATATTTAGGCTAAGTAGAAGGAAGTCACTTGGCTTTCTATTGGCTGTGAAATGGGAGAACTTGTGGTTTCTAGTCTGATTATGAGGATTGGGGTTGGAGATGGTAGGGCCAGGGTTGGGGTGGATGTCTCCCCTCAGGGCTAGTTTTGATATGCATGAGGTTATTAGTTTTCTCAGTTTTTGAATGTGTTTGTTTATTAGGGAAACTTTATGATTGTGCTCTGTGGGTAATAGGTATGGTGGGAGGGTTACTATATTAAGTTGTAGGGATGCTTTATGTTTGAGTAATATAGTTGCTAGAATATGCGGGGGGTGCATGGGGATGGTTCTTGAGTTGGTGGGAGGGGAGCTGAGTGAGGGTGAGACATGAGTGGTGGTGTGAGTAGTAGTACAGTGGTAGTGGTTGAGTGGGGGAATGATGGAGTTTTGGTAAGATGTAAGATATGCAAGGAGAGTGCATGCAGTGAGCATAGGTAAGGTATGCTTGTACATGTTAGCTAAGGAGGAGTGATAGTAGTGGGAAGATGGAGGAGGTAGTGTTGGGTTTAGTGCCATGGTTGGCTATTGGAAAGATGGGAGGGGTTTGTGAGTGTAATAAAGGTAGGACCACTGGGGGTGGGATGGAATAGAGGGCAAGGTGGGGAGTGAAGCGGATAGAGACTCTGTTAGTTGCTCTTATGAGGGGGCTGGAAACAATCAGGTAACAGAGTAAACTGATAAATGAACGTATGACAGTGAATGTGGAGACTCAGGTAGGTACCCTGTATTTCCACAAACTATCAGTTAGCTGTGCTCCAGTTCAGGCAGTTTTAATAAGTTCTATGGCAGAGCTGAGCATGAGGTGCTCAAAAGATGGTTGTAGTTTTAAAAATGGTGCCTGCCACAGGTAATATTTATTAACTTTGGGATTGGCTTAAGGTAATAAACAGGGGAGGGGGAGAACAAGGGTGTGAGCAGGCAGTTCTTTTGTACTGCTGCTAATGAGCCAAAGCAAAGACAAGTTTGTATTTAAGAAACAATCAGAATTGACCAAGGACTGCTCTGAAACTGTAAATCATTTCTTAACCATTTCTCAGGTGGAAAAACAGGATAACCTTGTATCAGTAGGCTACTGTAGTCTCAGTTTAAATTAACAAACACACAGTCTTTATCAGTTATGGATACTATTTGCTAACAGAAGGGAATAAGAGAGAAAATGGAAGATGAGTGTGTGTGTGGGGGGGCTGCTTACAAGCCAAACCAGAGTGCTCTCCAGGGGATAATATTCTTAAAATATTTATTGGACAAATTAGAAAAAATATATTTAATTTTGTCAATAGTTCATGATGATATTAGCATATGTGTTTGCCATGGGCGTACCCATGGCCACACCACTGACCTGTTTAGAATATTAATTTTGAAATATGAAAATGTTATCAGACAAAACAACATCTAACAACATACTAATTAAATCTATATTAAATTAACAAGACTAGGCTGGGATAAAATATATTTCCTAACCATTTCAACACCCTTATTATTGGGAATTGATGTAAACAATGAGTTGATGTCAAGGGCATCAGATTATTAATAATATCATTAAATTCATTCCATATAAACAACTGCTTTAAAAAAATCATTTGCGTCCTTAATGATAGTATTTGACGTTTGTAAAACCATCTTTAGTTCACTTTCTAAAAATTTAGAAATAGCCTCAATAATCCACCCTCTAGTCGAAACTATAGGACAAAGGGGTAGGTTACTCAGCGATTTGTAAATTTTTGGAATGACATAGATAAAAGGAATGGTTACTACACCACTATATAAATATTTAAAGATCCTCTCAGATAAGATACCACTTTGGAATAAATTCTGTATAGCTGAATTAACTTTATACACAGTTTCATTAACTATCTGTCTTGTAATATTTAGATAATCCTGAGTATTTAACATTTCAAACATTGTGTTCAAATAATAAGAGGTGTCCAATATAACTACACCTCCACCTTTATCGTTAGGTTTAATGACAGTGTTCTTGTTTTATACCAAAGAGGAAATAGCTTCATATTCATCATTAGTCAAATTTGAAAACCTACCCCTCTGTTTACAGCAATAAAGTTCAAATATTTCTCTTTTAACAAGTTTTTCAAACACTGACACAAAATTATTTATAGGTATACAAGTACTATTCCTTTGATACAAAGATACATCAGTGTCAATTGAATCATGAAACGCTATTTAATTTTCTTACATAAAGTTTAAACTTTGTCAATACTTGTGAAACACCAACTGTCGAAGCCAGAATGAAAGATAAACCTTTAATCAGCACTCTGAACTGGATATCACATGGCACATAATTAGATAAATTAAAAACAATACCATTAGACAAATCACTTGTCCTTGGTATTTTGTTTGACTCCATGTTAACAGACAAGGATGTGATGGATCTCTGTTTCTGTACTCCTTCTGACTGTACATCCTTTTTCTCATCGGTGGTAGCGGTAACACTTGATCCTGAAGCTGAGGAAAATCCAGGGGATCGAGAGCTGTAACCAAGTCTGTATTAATAATGGTTCCTGATGTACTTTGCAGACAAGAGGTTACAGAGACAGCTGATGTAACAGTAGAATTGTTCAATTGAACATCAGTTGATGGTTCACGTTCAGTTGTAAATTCTGGTATTTGAGATGCTGAAGAAACAGGAACTGACTACACAATCTCATTTGCAGACTCGGTGTTACTACTGTCTCTATTCTGATTGGGCCACATAAACACATGACCCCATTTAAAGTCTGAAATATCTCTTTTAAATTTATGGTTTTTGTGTGGAAGAGTTTATGTTCAAAATTAGGCACACAATCCAAAACCTCACTAAAAAGTTGTGAGTGAATATTAGTTTCAATCTCATTGAACAGAATGTCACATAGCTGTATAACATCAGTTTTATGCTGTAACTCAAAGCCTATGGTACTTGTGAGACAAGAAATTTAGTTTATTTAGCCAAAAACATTGGCAACCTTCAAACACTGGACCACTGGCGCTGGAAGCTGTTGAAGATGGGGTGGAGGGTGAGAGGGCACTTGTGATCTAAAAGAGCAATTTTTTTAAAACTATGTACTACCACAACATAGGCTCATTTAGAATACATTTTAAGCTTAGCCAATTTCCCTTTTGGTGCTTGAATTAACATTTCCTGATTGGTCGTACCTTAACCCATGGCTGATAATTATACATTAGCCCTAGTGAGAATAACTGATCATACTATAGATAATTTGAGGGGACCCATGGTCGTACCTTAACCCATGGCTGATAATTGTACATTAGCCGTAGTGAGAATAACTGTGTTCATTCCGTAGATAATTTGAGGGGACCCATGTAAGAGATGCAGCATTTAGGAACTGCCTCTATCCATTAGTGGCATGAGGGGCAATCCTGGAGTATGTTTTCTATTACCCATCCTTAGGTCCAAGTTGCATTTGAATATGGACAGGGATGAGCGTTGTTTAACTTGAATGGATAGTCTGTAACCCCCTACTGCTCCCAGCAGCAGACCCCTCCCACCATTCCAGTGTTCCATTACTTGGCTATTTCTCCCCAGTTACCATAAACACTGTTCAAACTTGTCAGCGTGCATACCATTTTCTTATTTACTTTTACAATGATTACAGAAATTGAAATAAAATAGCACAACACTGAGTCATTTGCTAAACAAACAATACAGTCTCGCAATGAAAACAGACTTAGCATGAGCAGTAAACTTCTCTGCCCTTGAAACTCACATTAATTGAAACAACATGAAAACCCACATTCATTTTGCATCTGGCCAGTGGAGGACTAAACTTACCTCTGTGATGTTTTCAAACCATAGGCTCCTTACACATTTTTAGGGCCATGCATACATATATGCATTCTTTGCTTCACCTTCCTGATTGTATTAAATTATATTCCTTGTATAATACAGTTCCACTTGTTAGAATGTATTTTAAATTTGTAGTTTTGAAAGTCTTCTAGTAAGCGATGAAACAAAATGTACGAACCAATAATGACAAAACTACCAATTTCAGAAAATTTCAACCATAAAAGGCCACTCAAACTTTTGTCATTACAATCCACCAATATCAGTAAATATGCAAAATATCTACAGAAGTCATCTAAATAATTCCACATTAAAGGGATATGTAACTAATGAAGAGGTTGCTGCTAGCAAACAACTTTATATTTCATTGTTTCATCTACAAATAAAGTGCTTGTTGCCCTTGAAGGACAATTGAACATCAGTTGATGGTTCACGTTCAGTTGTAAATTCTGGTATTTGAGATGCTGAAGAAACAGGAACTGACTACATAATCTCATTTGCAGACTTGGTGTTACTACTGTCTCTATTCTGATTGGGCCACATAAACACATGACCCCATTTAAAGTCTGAAATATCTCTTTTAAATTTATGGTTTTTGTGTGGATGAGTTTATGTTCAAAATTAGGCACACAATCCAAAACCTCACTAAAAAGTTGTGAGTGAATATTAGTTTCAGTCTCATTGAACAGAATGTCACATAGCTGTATAACATCAGTTTTATGCTGTAACTCAAAGCCTATGGTACTTGTGAGACAAGAAATTTAGTTTATTTAGCCAAAAACATTGGCAACCTTCAAACACTGGACCACTGGCGCTGGAAGCTGTTGAAGATGGGGGGGGGGAGTGGAGGGTGAGAGGGGCACTTGTGATCTAAGAAGAGCAATTTTTAAAACTATGTACTACCACAACATAGGCTCATTTAGAATACATTTTAAGCTTAGCCAATTTCCCTTTTGGTGCTTGAATTAACATTTCCTGATTGGTCGTACCTTAACCCATGGCTGATAATTGTACATTAGCCCTAGTGAGAATAACTGATCATACTATAGATAATTTGAGGGGACCCATGGTCGTACCTTAACCCATGGCTGATAATTGTACATTAGCCGTAGTGAGAATAACTGTGTTCATTCCGTAGATAATTTGAGGGGACCCATGTAAGAGATGCAGCATTTAGGAACTGCCTCTATCCATTAGTGGCATGAGGGCAATCCTGGAGTATGTTTTCTATTACCCATCCTTAGGTCCAAGTTGCATTTGAATATGGACAGGGATGAGCGTTGTTTAACTTGAATGGATAGTCTGTAACCCCCTACTGCTCCCAGCAGCAGACCCCTCCCACCATTCCAGTGTTCCATTACTTGGCTATTTCTCCCCAGTTACCATAAACACTGTTCAAACTTGTCAGCGTGCATACCATTTTCTTATTTACTTTTACAATGATTACAGAAATTGAAATAAAATAGCACAACACTGAGTCATTTGCTAAACAAACAATACAGTCTCAATGAAAACAGACTTAGCATGAGCAGTAAACTTCTCTGCCCTTGAAACTCACATTAATTGAAACAACATGAAAACCCACATTCATTTTGCATCTGGCCAGTGGAGGACTAAACTTACCTCTGTGATGTTTTCAAACCATAGGCTCCTTACACATTTTTAGGGCCATGCATACATATATGCATTCTTTGCTTCACCTTCCTGATTGTATTAAATTATATTCCTTGTATAATACAGTTCCACTTGTTAGAATGTATTTTAAATTTGTAGTTTTGAAAGTCTTCTAGTGGCGATGAAACAAAATGTACGAACCAATAATGACAAAACTACCAATTTCAGAAAATTTCAACCATAAAAGGCCACTCAAACTTTTGTCATTACAATCCACCAATATCAGTAAATATGCAAAATATCTACAGAAGTCATCTAAATAATTCCACATTAAAGGGATATGTAACTAATGAAGAGGTTGCTGCTAGCAAACAACTTTATATTTCATTGTTTCATCTACAAATAAAGTGCTTGTTGCCCTTGAAGGACAATTGAACATCAGTTGATGGTTCACGTTCAGTTGTAAATTCTGGTATTTGAGATGCTGAAGAAACAGGAACTGACTACATAATCTCATTTGCAGACTTGGTGTTACTACTGTCTCTATTCTGATTGGGCCACATAAACACATGACCCCATTTAAAGTCTGAAATATCTCTTTTAAATTTATGGTTTTTGTGTGGATGAGTTTATGTTCAAAATTAGGCACACAATCCAAAACCTCACTAAAAAGTTGTGAGTGAATATTAGTTTCAGTCTCATTGAACAGAATGTCACATAGCTGTATAACATCAGTTTTATGCTGTAACTCAAAGCCTATGGTACTTGTGAGACAAGAAATTTAGTTTATTTAGCCAAAAACATTGGCAACCTTCAAACACTGGACCACTGGCGCTGGAAGCTGTTGAAGATGGGGTGGGGGGGGAGTGGAGGGTGAGAGGGGCACTTGTGATCTAAAAAGAGCAATTTTTTTAAAACTATGTACTACCACAACATAGGCTCATTTAGAATACATTTTAAGCTTAGCCAATTTCCCTTTTGGTGCTTGAATTAACATTTCCTGATTGGTCGTACCTTAACCCATGGCTGATAATTGTACATTAGCCCTAGTGAGAATAACTGATCATACTATAGATAATTTGAGGGGACCCATGGTCGTACCTTAACCCATGGCTGATAATTGTACATTAGCCGTAGTGAGAATAACTGTGTTCATTCCGTAGATAATTTGAGGGGACCCATGTAAGAGATGCAGCATTTAGGAACTGCCTCTATCCATTAGTGGCATGAGGGGCAATCCTGGAGTATGTTTTCTATTACCCATCCTTAGGTCCAAGTTGCATTTGAATATGGACAGGGATGAGCGTTGTTTAACTTGAATGGATAGTCTGTAACCCCCTACTGCTCCCAGCAGCAGACCCCTCCCCACCATTCCAGTGTTCCATTACTTGGCTATTTCTCCCCAGTTACCATAAACACTGTTCAAACTTGTCAGCGTGCATACCATTTTCTTATTTACTTTTACAATGATTACAGAAATTGAAATAAAATAGCACAACACTGAGTCATTTGCTAAACAAACAATACAGTCTCGCAATGAAAACAGACTTAGCATGAGCAGTAAACTTCTCTGCCCTTGAAACTCACATTAATTGAAACAACATGAAAACCCACATTCATTTTGCATCTGGCCAGTGGAGGACTAAACTTACCTCTGTGATGTTTTCAAACCATAGGCTCCTTACACATTTTTAGGGCCATGCATACATATATGCATTCTTTGCTTCACCTTCCTGATTGTATTAAATTATATTCCTTGTATAATACAGTTCCACTTGTTAGAATGTATTTTAAATTTGTAGTTTTGAAAGTCTTCTAGTAAGCGATGAAACAAAATGTACGAACCAATAATGACAAAACTACCAATTTCAGAAAATTTCAACCATAAAAGGCCACTCAAACTTTTGTCATTACAATCCACCAATATCAGTAAATATGCAAAATATCTACAGAAGTCATCTAAATAATTCCACATTAAAGGGATATGTAACTAATGAAGAGGTTGCTGCTAGCAAACAACTTTATATTTCATTGTTTCATCTACAAATAAAGTGCCTGTTGCCCTTGAAGGAGTCACATTAACAAATATCCTCAGTTTGCTTACTTCTAAGAAACACAATCCTGCAGTGTCTTTCTGAATGAGTCCATTATTAAAATAATCAAATATGGCTATTATTAATCAGAAACGGTTTGTGCATTTTGTGAAATTAAAGCAACAGTTCAGCAAGTTGAAATGTACATTCTTGTGTGAAAATCCATTGAGATGAAATATCTCAATATGTATAACATTTTCATCTGTGTGTTACATACCTTCCAGTTCTGTTACATTTCATTGAATGCCATTTCATTAGCTGGCACTCCCTCAGTACCATGCATGCCACCGTATAAGGCCTAAACTAATATGTGATGTAAATGAAAGTAATATTACACGGAAGTCATTCTGTTTGCATTCATGCAGGCCTGCAAAAGTAATTTCTTCTATCATTAAGCATAAACATTTATGTTGTTGAGTTATGCCTTCACTGAAAGCATATTTTAACAATCAGACTTTGCCACTAAATAAATGAATATAAATGGAGCATGAGGTGTGGGTGATACAACTAGTAGCAACTACCAACAGTTGTTTTGCTTCTTCTTTACCCAATCTGCTGAACTGTATTTGGGTACTTTTCCATCTACACTTCCCAGCAAAAATTACGTTCAAAGACGAGTACTGCCCCATTAATGGAAAAGTACCGAGAAACACTACTTCCTTAGCAGAGCAGCAAGAGAACAAACACACACCCCTTCATAAGAGAACACTACTTACTAAATGAATCCACAGAGAAGCAAGAAAAACACACACAAAACCTTGGGAGCAAAGCAAAACTCTTCATAAGGGGATACTTGTACCTAAACAAAGCACACTACTTCCTAAACGAATCAGCAAAGGCAGAGCAGCAAGAGGACAGACAATACTCGAGGGCAAATTAAAAGCCTTGTACCCAAATGAGGCAAAGCAAAACGAAGCACACTACTTTCTAAATGAATCAGGAAAGGTACAGCAGCAAGAGAATACACACAGTACCTTGGGGACAAACCAAGAGAGAGAACACACAATACCTCTGGGACAATTCAAACCAAAAGCCTTGTACCTAAATGAAGTAAAACTTTCCTTACCGTAGGTGTTGACTCTGGTAACAGGCTGTATTTAAATTCATGTTAGCATGTACTGACAGCAAAGATGTGATCAGGAACATAGTTCTTCTGCATGCTTTTGTGTTTAAATTCCCATTAGCGTGTGACGCACTCGAGTCCTCTGTTGGGTCCTCCTTAAAGAAAAACTCCATGGAGTTTTTTCCTATGCCATTACAGGTCTTACAGCTGTAAAAGTGGAGGGGGGGCACTCCCTCCCCCTGTCTCTATGGTTCCGGTACCTATGCACTGGACCCCACCCATTTTGGGTTTGTGAAAGGCCGATCATGTCTCCTGAACTTGATTGACTTCTTCAAATCAGTCTCCAGAGCCATGGATGAGGGTAAGGCAGTCCACACAGCCTATCTGGACCATGCCAAGGCTTTTGACACCATCCCCCACTCTGGAATCATAGATAAACTTACTAAGCTGGGCATAAATCCCTACGTCACTCGATGAGTTGCCAACTGGCTTACTGACAGAACTCACATTGTAAAAGTAGCCGACTCCAAATCCAGCTCCAGACAAGTGACAAGTGGAGAACCTCATGGTTCAGTCCTGGGACCGCTCTTGTTTGGCATCTACTTCTCTGAAGTACAGGCTAACACTGAGGGACTCTGGCTAACAAAGTTCGCAGATGACTGTAAACTGGGAGCCATTACTGAATCCCTAAATTATGTGGATATTCTACAAAAAGGCCTTTACAGAAACAGATGCTTGGTTCCAAAGCCATGGGCTCAAGCTCAACACCAAGAAGTGTATAGTTATCCCCTTTGGGAAAAAACATGTACCCATGAATTACCACATAGGCGGCAGTACACTAAACACCGAAAGTGTGATAAGAGACTTAGGAACACAGGTGGACAGTGGTTTCACCTTCGATAACCACATCGCCACAACAGTCAGGAAATCCTTCTATGTGGCACACCTCATCACCAAGGGCTTTTCATCCAGAAAAAAGGAGGTCATTGTCCCACTGTACTCATCCCTCATTAGACCCATCATAGAGTACAACACCCTGTTTGGTATGTACCTCACAAGACATCTGCAACAACTGGAAAGGCTGCAGAAACACCTCACTAAAAGAATCACAGGCCTAAAGCAGATGCCCTATGCTGACCGACTAAAAAAACTCCAGCTATACTCTGTCGCGTATCGTCTAATCAGAGGTGATCTCTGCTTAACATACAAGGCCATGTCAAACCCAGAGCTGTTGGACATGCTGCACTTAAAGAAATCCCAATCCATCAGAGCCACACGCTCCAGGGACCTAAACCTTGTCATCACAATAAGCAAAACATGCTGGAGGGATAGGTTCCTGACCCAGAGACTCCCCATACTCTGGAATAGACTGCCCATTCATGTCAAGCAGAGCACCTCCTTGGCCCTCTTCAAAAGGAACCCTGACGACTGGATGGGAGATAGGAAATTTACCCCAGGGATCACGTCAGTCGCCCTGCTGTACAGGGGTCCAGGGAAGCAAATATTGTGGGAAGAAATAGCCAGGGAATTGTTATGGCTAGGATTGTATAGGCCCTAGGGCTGATAGCCTAGTACCAACCTATGAAATGTTGCAAGTGTTCTGCATATTACATAGGCAAAACTAATCAATGATTGAAGGATAGAATATACAGTCACTCGTCAGAAATTAGAAGGGGTGTAGAGAACAATGCATTTTTAAACATACCCAAAGTACTGATGGTACACGTGTTTAAGTTTACGATTCTCAGTGTTATATACCCGCAACTTTTTGGTGGTGATGTGAAAAATCATACAGAGAATGATGAAAATAAGTGGATCTTAAGATTTAGGGCACATCATCCACCAGGTTTAAATGAAGAAATAGTATTATTTCACTCTACTATGTAAATCAAAGATTTACATAGTAGAGTGAAATAGTACTGTTTCTTTAATTTTCTAATTGGTTGTTAATTGGTTTATGTCACATGATTATAAATAAGTATTTAAGAAATGTTTTAACTTTGTTTAGTGTATTGCGTGAAGAAGTGTTATGAACGTGAAGCTTTTACTTGCATTTAATTTACATCTGGTTCGTGGCTCTGGACTGCTTGTTTATCTTTTTTCCTTTGGATCTTGGTGTGTCTGGACTTACATCTTGGATTTTTGCTTGTTTGTTGTTAATTTCCAACCGAGCAGAAAGAACCTCAAGAGCAGTGGATTCAGGCATTTCATTGAGGAGGCATGCCTGGATGCACCTGTGCGATTTTGTGGAGCCATTTAAGAAGAAATTTGTCAATGCTCCCTTTTACGGATCTACCCTTCTTGGCCCTGAAGTGAAGGAAACACTGCTCAGGTGCAAGAAAGATGGAAAGGCCTTGTCTGCCATGGGCATACGTTTTTTGACTCCCCAAAGATCCTTCTCCAGGAATCAACAAAGTGGAAAGAAAATATGGTTCAAAAAATCCCAAGGGCCATTTCTTGACACACATGGAGGAAGTGCTCCCGTAGGCAGAAGGGAGAACTCCAATGGACATTGTTGCCCTCATGGCAGAGGTGGTCTGCAAAACCAGGGTTCACGAGAATCTTTCTCTAATAAACCCTACCGGCGCTCTTGAATGGAGGCCTGACTGTCCACCACTGGTGACAGTTGGGGGAAGGTTGTCCCTACAAAAGAGAGCCTGGCTAATATTAACAAAAGATTCTTGGTTGCAGAGGATTATATCCAGAAGTTATATAATACCAATTTTCCTACCACCTCCAATTCTCATAAAAATCCCCAATGTTCCACCCAATCAGCGGGATCAAGCAGCAATTCAGATTCAAAAACTGCTAGAAAAAAAAAGAGTCATCCAAAACGTCTCACCAGACCAGATAGGAGCCAGAATTTACTCAAGGTTCTTTTTTTAGTGCCAGAAAAGACAAGGGACTGGAGACTGATTTTGGATCTCACAAATCTAAACAAATCTGTTTATCGAACCAAATTTCCGGATGGTCATGATTCAGTACATTCCCCTTTTCTGGGCAAGGATGACTGGATGTGCTCAATAGATCTTCAGGACGCCTACTATCACACAAAGATGAACAGGTTATTCAGAAAATACCTACATTTCCAGCTGGGAGCCAGTCACTACCAATTCAGAGTACTACCCTTTGGACTCACCACAGCCCTCAAGGTGTTTACCAAATGCATGGCAGTAGTAGCAGCATACCTCAGACTGCAGGTATTCCAGGTGTTTCCCTACCTGGATGACTGGTTCATTACCACTCAGACCAGACATCAATTCATGCATTCAAGAGTTCAGGTTCTCCACACCTGTCTCCTAGGTATAACCATAAACTACAATAAATCACAACTTCAACCAATTCATACATTACAATTTATTAGAGCACCACTCATCACAAAGACTGCCATTGCTACCCATCCACCTCACCAAGTTTTAACTATAAGGTCACAGGTCAAGAAGGTTGCAAACAACACATCAATCTCAGCCTGCACAGTTCTCCAAACTCTAGGCCTCATGGCAGCAATGATAACCTTAGTTCCACTGGATAGGCTTTACATGCAGATCCTACAGCAGATGTTGGGTACTCAATGGTCTAACTTCCATCAGTCAATGTCATATAAGATAAAAATTACCATCACTTGCAGAACAGATCTCTATTGGTGGATCCAGTCCTATCATCTGCTCCATGTCTGTCCATTTATTCCCCAACTACCCAAGGCCATAGTGATCATGGATGCTTCCCAGATACGGTGGGGTGCATTATCGGGGGAAGACAGTCCAGAGTACTTGGTCCCCCAAAGAGGCCAATTTGCATATAAATGCCCTACAGATGACAGCATTGCTCTTGGCATTGCAAGCATTTCAAGATGTTCTTCCCTCTGGTACGACTGCATTTCAAACAGACATGTCAGTCATCTGGTATGTCAACAAACAGGGGAGAAACAAATTGTTACCCATTGTATCAAGAAGAGCTCAGGGTTTGAGAGTGAGTGATCTCTTCAAGACTGCTTTCTTTTAGCGACACACATTCTGGGAAGATCCAACGTGATTGTGGACAAACTGTACAGGTGCATACTTCTTTCACATGAGTGGTCCCTCAATGAGAAAGTGGCGGGTGAGATTTTCCATCAATGGGGCCAGCCATGCTGCAGCCTTTTTGCCTCTCCCCTAAACAACAAGTGTAGCAACTACTTTGCCCTGATTTCCTATGTGGGCAGTCACTGAGAAATGCTCTGTTCATGATTGCCCCCCGGTCTTCTTTATGCCTTCCCACCAAACCCTTTGATTCCAAAATTTCTGCAGAAAGCTGCCAGTTTGAAGAGCACAGTGATCCTCATTTCCCCCCTATTGACCTCGACAAATTTGGTTTCCCTTCCTATGGTCTCACCTGGTTCAACTATCATGGAACTTAGATCTAGCTCCAGATCTCCTGTCTCACCCAATGGGCATGTCACACCCGGATATACCAAAACTCAAGCTAACTGCTTGGCTTCTCCAGTTCCCTTTGTAACCAGATAATCTATGTTCTCATCACCTGACCAGTGTACAATTCCCATAACCCTCGACAAGGAAAACATATTCAAGTAAATGGAAAATAGTTGCCATTTGGGCTCAGCAATATAAACCTGACCACTTTTCAGCCTCTTTTAATCATATCTTAGATTTCCTTGCTCACCTTTTTTTTCAATATGGTGCTAGTACCTCAACTATTAGGGTACAGCTAGCAGCAATTTCAAATTACCATACAGGATTGAATGGCACACCCATAGCTTCTCACAAATTGAGTAAGGCCTTCTTAAAAGGGACACTCCTTCTAAAGCCTCCTGTTAAAGACCCGACAGCTCCATGGGACCTAAATTTGATGCTTTAGTCTCTCACACAACCTCCCTTTGAACCAGCAAGCTACATGTGACCTTAAATACCTCTCATGGAAGACTATTTTTTGTTTGCCATCACTTTCGCAAGAGGAATTTCTGAGATATAAGCATTATCTTCTAAACCTCCTTACCTGGATTTTCACAAGGATAGCGTTACCTTGCTTACCAACCCGTCCTTTTTTCTAAAGGTATTGTCAGAATTCAACATAAATAGTACTATCAATTTACCAGTGTTCTTTCCTAAATTTACCAACAAAGGACAATATATCTTACATTTACTGGATGTTCATAGACAATTGCAATTCTATCTACATAGAACAAAAAAAAAAAAAAATAGAAAAGTACATCAACTATTTGTTTCCTTCCCTGGACCAAAATTGGGAAAATCGATTTCTAAAGCTACTCTAAATGGTTGACAAATTGTATCTCCTTTGTCTTTACTAAATTGGGCATTTCTCTTACATACTCATTGAAAGCACACGCCACTAGATCTGTGACTACATCCACGTTTTTTCAGTCCAGGATAGATATCTATGGATGACATTTGCACAGCAGCAACTTGGGACTACTCTTCATACCTTTATCACACATTACAAATTGGATCTGGTCTCCAGAGGTAGGGCAGCATTTGGTTCTATGGTGCTCAGGAATATCTTTCCTTGAGTCTGGCCTGGATACGAGTAGCTATGGATGCTGTCCCATTCGCTGAGGATAGAATGAAGATTTGACAACATCAGATAAAGAAGTTATGTATTCACCATAATGTTCCATCTGTGTTGTCGATCTTCGTTTGTCCTCACCTCCTCTCCCACCTAGCCCCATTCATGACTTCTGGAGGAATGAGTGTTTACATGGTCTCTGAATAGGTATGTTTACATCAGGGTTGCCAGATTTCCTACCACCCAGGTAGGGACAAAAAAAAAAAAAAAAAATGTCTCACAGCAAGTGAAGACCCAAAAAAAAAAAAGGTCTTTAATGCGGAACAGAATTCCACATTAAAGAACAACAGTAGCTCAGCACTAAGCACGGAGCTTCTCGTGTTTAATGCATTGCAGTTCCGCATTCAACACAAGTAGCTCCGTGTTTAGAAATTTTTGATTGACCCATATACCGGCATACGGGCCAATCAAAAATCGCTAAACACTGAGCTTCTCGTGTTTAATGCGGAACATTGCAGTTCCGCATTCAACAGAAGTAGCTCTGTGTTTAGCGATTTTTGACTGGCCCGTATGCCAGGTATACGGGCCAATCAAAAAAAACAAAAAAACAAACAAAGTGGAGGCTGGCTGGGATTTAAACCGGCAGGGGGAAACTCGGGATCAGGCTGCTGATCTCGGGACAGTCCCGCCCAAATAGGGACATGTGGCAACCCTGGTTTACATGTACATATGAATCTGGATATGGCTTTTCATATTTCTCTTCATCCTTCTATGCTGATATAGCAGCAAACAAGATCTGAGGTAACTGGCAGGGTGCATTGCATTGTGGGTAAGGGAGAAGTTCAAATGATCTGGTGGCTGTGAGCTTTAGCATCGGCCGAGTCGGACCCAATAGATCAGATCTGAACACATTCACTGAGGAAGAATGAAGACAGCCAACACAGATGGAACATTATGGTGAGTATATAAAAGGAAGTTACGTACTAACCATAACATTCCATCTGAGTTGTTACTCTTCATTTGTCTTCAACCTATGGGACACGAATCTGGGACGGATCAGACTTGGCTGCATTTCTCTAGCATCTGATCTGAGCTCCAAGCTCCTCCCATACCCATAATGTGCCTGTCTCCTTCCTCCCTTCAGATCAAGTTTGCTGCCCCCCATAGCAACTCAACCTAACACAATGTCTAACCCCCTGACACCAAAAAAACTCAGTATCAACAAGAATAACCGTATATGCCAAAGAAAAGGCCATGTCGTATCCAGCTAGACCACCACAAAGCCCATACAAAGCAGGGGGAAGGAGGGAGGGATGGTCAAAGACAAATGAAGAGCAACAACTCAGATGGAATGTTATGTTGAGTAAATAACTTCTTTATCTGAAGTTTTTGTCTTCATTTGCTCTTCAACCTATGGGACAGAGTCCCCAGCTACCAAACACTTGGGAGGCCCTCATGGAAGGATATTCTGTAACACAGTGGAGCCAAAGGATGCCCTACATCTGGAGAGAAGATCCAACTTGTAATGGGAGATGAAGGTATGTGAAGATGTCCAAGTAGCAACAGAGCAAATGTCATCCAAGGAAACTCTGGACCAAAAGGTGGCTAAAGTAGCCATAGACCTAGTAGAATGTGCCTTAACATGACCTGGCGGAGGCACTCCCTTGGTTGAATATGCCAAGAGTATACACTGAGAAATCCAATGAGCAATGGTGACCTTAGATACAGGCTTTCCTAAGAAGGGCTTAGAACAGGAAATAAAAAGTTGATCAGACTTGCAGAAGGCCTTTGTTCTGTATAAGTAAAAATGGAATTGTCTATGAACATCCAGCAGATGCAATTTATACTCTTCCTTATTCAGAAAGTTTTAAAAGAAGACAGGGAGGTTGATAACCTGATTGCTGTTTGATTCTGAGGCCACTTTAACAGAAAGGAAGGATTAGTGCGTAAAGAAACTATGTCTTTATGGAAGATCATGTAAGGGGGTTTAATTGATAAGGCTTGAAGCTCCGACCCTTTTAGCTGAAGTAATAGCAATCAGGAAGGCTGTCTTCCAAGACAGGAATTGTAGATCCACTGAAGCAGCAGGTTCAAAGTGGGAAGAAACCAAGGCTTGAAAAACCAAAGTAAGGTCCCAAGGAGGCGTAAGGTCCTTGATCGGTGGCCTAAGAAGAAAGATACCCTTCAGAAAAGCTTTACAGAGCTTAGAAGAGGCTAGAGAAGCTGAATTATCCCCAATGTGGAAATTAGAAATAGCTGCCAATTGAACTTTAATCGTAGAGAAGCTGGCACCCTGCTGAAAAATGCCAGCCAGAACCTACAATATAACAGGAACCGGAGCAGTGAAGGGATCCAAATCCTGCTGAGCTGCCCAAATTGAGAAACACTTCCACTTACTAGAATAAACCTTCCCTGTGGAAGATCTATGAGCCACTATCAAAATCTTGTTGACCGGAGAGGATAGCCCAAGAGTCCTAATTATCATGGGAACTGAAGCAGCCAAGTGGTGAGCTTCAGATTAGCCAGATCTGGACATGGGATCCCTGAGGGATGTGAAATCAGATATGGAACTAGATTCAACGTCCAACTGCATGAGACCGGAGGGGGGTTCAGAGCAAAAAACTGTCTGCACTTTGCATTGGAAGGAGAGGCAAAGATCGCAGCAAGGCTGACCCCACTTTAGAAAGATCTGCTTCTCTACTGAAGGCTTCAGAGACCACTTGTAAGGCATCAGGCTAGATCTGCTTAGCCTGTCCGCTAGAATGTTGGACCTCCCCGGAATGTGCATTGCCATGAGAAAACAGCTGGTGGAGATTGCCCATTCCCACAATCTCATGGCTTCTCGGCAAAGGGGTTAAGACCTGGTTCCTCCCTGTTTGTTTATATACCAGACTACTAACATATTGTCTGTCTGGATGGCAATTATCCCTAGGGGAAGATGGGTCTGAACAGCTTGCAGCATTAATAGCACCAATCTCATCTCCAGGATGTTGATATGCAACTGGGTCTCCAGGGAAGACAACATGCCTTAAACTGTCCGTAACAAGCAATGCACCCCTACCTGAGCAGGGAGGCAACCATGGTCAGTGGGGTGGGGAGAATAAATGGGTGACTGCGAAGAAGTTCCATGGACTGAATCCACCAAAGAAGAGAATCTTTGCATGCCCAGGATAGACAAATAGGATGTGACAGTGGTAGATCCAGAAAAGACCATTGGACATCCACAGTCCATTGGAGCACCCTCATGTGTAACCGAGCTGTGGAGACGAGGGTGATCATGGCTGCCATGGACCCCAACTCCCTTAAAACCAATTCCACTGGAGAAGATGGAACATGAAGAATGTGCAAGACATGACATTTGAGGGACTGAAGTCTTCAAGTGTCAGGAAAGCCTTGGTCTGAATAGTGTCCAGCTGGACTCCAATGAAATCCAGAACTTGAAACAGTTGTAACAGGACTTGTTGAAATTTATGGTGATGCCCAACTGGTGGGCGGTTTGGATGAGAAAGTCCCTGGCTTGGCAGAGTAGATACCTGGAAGGGAAGACCTGGAAGCCCTGCAGCCACAGGTGATCCGCTACCACTACCATCACTTTGGTGACCATCCTGGGGGCTGTGGTGATACCAAAGGGTAGCACTCTGAACTGGTAATGATTGGCCCCCAGCCGAAATGGAGAAACCTCCGAGAGCATCTGTCCATTTTGATGTGATACTATGCATCTTGAAAGTCTACACAGCACATCCAGTCATTCTCCTGCAAGAAGGGCAGGATAGATTGGAGTGTGACCATTCAAAATTTCATCTTGGCAACAAACAGATTCAGGGTAGAGAGATCCAGAACTGGCCTCAAGTCCCCCATTTTCTTTGGCACTAAAAAGAACCTGTAATAGATGCCAAATCTGGACTGGTCTGGGGGGGGGGGGGCAGGCTGGATGACTCATTTTTCTAGCAGCTTGGAAATTTTCTGTGCTGCTGCCTCCCTTTACAGGGGTGGAACGTCCGGGAGGAAATTGGCCTAAACTGATCTTTCCTCTGGATATGATTCACAACACCCATTGATCATCTGTAATTGACTCCCAGACTGTTGGGTGTAGTGATATTCGACCCCTAACTGCCTCCAGAGATGAGCAGCTGGGCGACCCATCAGGGCTGCTGTGTGGGCCTGTCCAAGAATGAATCCTGCGACCCTTGGTTCCTCGGGCCCCCTCTGCCATGGTGTTTGTTGAATCCCCCTCTGCCTCTGGGGGAAGGCGAGTCCAGAATGTCCTGGGAATAATCCTGAGACTTCCAGAACCACATCTTCTTCTCCTCCCCACTGATTCCTGGAGAAGGTTCGTTGAGGGGTTGAGAAGCAGATTCTGACAGCAGACAGAGTCTTCCCATCCTTCTTGCTCTGGACCACTATGTCACGTACCATCTTTCCAAAGAGTGTGGAACCATCGTATGGGGTATTTGTAAATGACGCATTGAAGGGCTCTGAGAAGGTACAAAGTCAGAGCCAAGCATGATGCCTTATAGCAATGCCTGCTCCGGCAGCTCTAGCAGTGCCCTCGGTAGCATGAGAGAGAAGCCGTAGAGAGGTACTGGGAAAGGAGGTAAGGGTGGCCATTTGAGAGGAGAAAACCTTCTTGTCCTCCGCTGACATGGACCCTGGAGTAGACTCAGCGACCTCCTTCACCAGGTCTCACTGAAGCCTAATAACATGTGCCATATAGTTCAGCACACTCATAGAAAATGTAGCTGAAGTGTAGGCATGCTTCCCAAAATGGTCCAAAGTCCTAGACTCTCAGTCCAGTGGGCGGACAGCAGACCTCTCCTGTGCAAGCTCCTTCTTGGTGGCTGCCAGCACCAGCATGGCATTGACAGGGGTCCCTTCAACCAATGTGGTTTATTTGTAGGGGTGCTGAGGACTTTATCAGGGTGTTTGGGGATAGGCTCCACTGTGTCAGGCTCCTTCCACGCCTGAGATGTCACAAAATCCACCAGAGGATCCACAGGAGGGGACACCCAGGAAGTAGAGGGTCCTGTGCCAAATGCCTCCATGAACACCGACTTGTCAGGGTTGGGTTTTTGGACAGACCACCCCCCGTGCTGCCACAGGATCTCCATGATGTCTCCAAATGAAACATCCTGTGGGGGTGATCGGGGGGAACCCCCCCTTCCTCCAAGTCAGTGTCCTCCATGAGAGACTCTGGCGAGGAGTCTACGTGTTTTCTTTTACAAGTGTGTTTTCAAGGGAACCTCCTCGGGGGGGGGGTCTCTGGGGAGGACTCAAAAACATCTAGTTGTTCCCATGTGGGAGCTCCCTGGGGCAGAGAGGCAGCAGGCTGTCCTTGAGGTAGCAGGATGTAGGAATCTGGACCAGAAACAGACACAGCCTAGGCAGATTCCGAAGACGAGATAATCAAAGGTCTCGATGGGATGGAGAGAACCCTCTCCCCCACATCAAAGGCAGAAAGAGAATGGACCCTCATGGGTTGGGGCTATGGTCGGGTCCGTAATCCCCTGGATCAACAGGGGAGCCAGAGCTAAAACTTCAGGCGGTGTGACTCATACTGGAAGGCTCTGCTCAGAAAAACTTGAAGCTGAAACCACC